>NC_069504.1:428475519-428567615 GCF_027579735.1 Bombina bombina | reverse complement strand
CCCTCGCCTTTCTCGCCCTTTCTCGCTCTTTCTCGCTTGCTCGCTCTTTCTCGCTTGCTCGCTCTTTCTCGCTTGCTCGCTCTTTCTCGCCCTTTCTCGCTCTTTCTCGCCCTTTCTCGCCCTTTCTCGCTCTTTCTCGCCCTTTCTCGCTCTTTCTCGCCCTTTCTCGCCCTTTCTCGCCCTTTCTCGCTCTTTCTCGCTCTTTCTCGCTCTTTCTCGCTCTTTCTCGCTCTTTCTCGCTCTTTCTCGCTCTTTCTCGCTCTTTCTCGCTCTTTCTCGCTCTTTCTCGCTCTTTCTCGCTCTTTCTCGCTCTTTCTCGCTCTTTCTCGCTCTTTCTCGCTCTTTCTCGCTCTTTCTCGCTCTTTCTCGCTCTTTCTCGCTCTTTCTCGCTCTTTCTCGCTCTTTCTCGCTCTTTCTCGCTCTTTCTCGCTCTTTCTCGCTCTTTCTCGCTCTTTTGACTGTTAAGTGTTAAATCTTTTTCTTCAGGTGCTTGTAAGGCATCATAACCAAAAAAAGTTTTAAACCTGGTAACTTCTTGCAGGAACATTTAAACCTCATATTTTGGATAGCATACAATTTTAAACAACTTTCCAGTTTAATTCTGTTGTCTAATCTGCTTTGTTTTCTTGATTACCTTTGGTAAAAAGCATACCTAAGTAGGCTCAGGAGCAGCAAACTATTACTGTGAACTAGCGGATTGGTGGATGCACATATATTCCTTTTTTCATTGGCTTACCTATTCAGCTAGCTCCCAATAGGGCATTGCTGCTCCTTTTAAAAAAAGAATACCTAGAGAATGAACCAATTTTTATAACAGTCAGTTGGAAAGTTGTTTAAAATTGTATGTTCTGTCTGAAACATGGGGAAAATTGTGTTTCCTGTCCCTTTAATAATCTGTGGAGCAGTGACAGAATATTTAATCTAGCCGGGGAACTATTATGGTTAAACTGCTGTCAAACAAGCAGACATCTTAAAAGAATCCACTTACTTTAAATCATATAGTACTGACCTGTATTTGTTTCTAACTAGTGTCTCTATTATGATTTTTGTTCTGAAATTTTAGAACCATTGTAATTTTGTTTTCCCTATCCCACAGATGAAATTAAATCACTGGATTTGTCTTTTAACGTGGATCGTGTTGCTGCTTTGGAACACCTACTCCAGTCAGTCTTACTTTACTCTGTAAGCAGACAATTTTCATCTTCCAACATCACATGCATCTGTATTTTGGAGAGCTTGGATTACAATTTCAATAACCCAATCTGCCCTCGTGCTCCTCACACCTTTGAATTCCAGCTACACAACAGACAGAGGTGGGTTGAGATCGATGTGACCTCTTTTCTTCAACCATTTATTTCAAACAGACAGCACATTCATCTAGCCTTTAATATTACCTGTGTAAGAAACAACAAACCCTATAATCTTACAATTGAGGGCCCATTTAGAATAACCAGGTCACTACCATCTCTGCTTCTCTATTTGAATGATACCAGCCCAAAAGCCTACCAGAGAAAGAATGTACTTGACAAAATGGAGCATTCTGATTGGTATCAAAGGCATCTTTCAAACACTGTAGACCATTTTAAAAAAAATCTTCAAGTGCGACAAGCATTTCGCCACCGAAGAGAGGATGGATATGAAGGAACAGATGAGGAGAAGGTGACTGCTTTGCCACACACTTACAACTTCAGTGAATACATCAAGCAGTTCATGCATCCGCAAAATGAGTGTGAGCTTCATCGGTTCCGTCTTCGATTCAGCCAGTTGAATTGGGATAAATGGATACTGGCACCCCACCGTTATAGCCCAGATTACTGCAAAGGAGAATGTCCTCGCCTTGTTGGTCATAAGTATGGGTCTCCAGTTCACACAATAGTTCAAAATATAATCTATGAAAAGCTGGACTCCTCCATTCCACGACCATCTTGTGTCCCTTCTGAATACCGACCAATGAGTGTTTTAACTATTGAGCCAGATAATTCAATTGCCTATAAAGAGTACCAAGATATGATAGCTACCAAATGCACTTGCCGTTAGTCTTTGACGGTACAACTGGTCTTGGACATCATTTATTAAATATTTGATGCAAACAACAATACTCTTAACAAATGTGGTGGTCTAATGTAACTTATTTCTTGGTAAATAAGTTAAAAAAAAAATTGTAAAATGATTTGGCATATAAGCATTGCAACAATTATTAGGATTGCCACCTCAGCCATGTGATCCTGGACAGTTATGAGTTACACATGCTGCAGGGTATGCACGGAGGGACATGCACAATTCATGTTCCTTCTGCACCTCCTGCAGCATGTGTAACTCATAGCTATCCAGGAAAACATGGCCAAAGTTGGAACCCTAGCAACAATTGCAGAAATAGAATTTTGTTTTGTATGTTGATTTGTTAGTTAATCTCCCAAACCTCTTTAAAAATAGGGTGAACTTTTTCTACCCTTAACAATTTTTGTTTAATATTATAGACTGAAGATAAATTAGTTATACAGAATTTTTTTTTTCTTGTATTAAATACTATTAGTGTATTAAAAATAATTTTGGTTCTAGGGATTTGTCACTATAAACAAAATTGATATCTCTGCTCCTGTTCATGTCCTTTAACAGAAAAACCTATAGGGAAACCAGTTACTTGTTTTCTTGTTGTAAAGAGATTTTAACATTGAAGTGTTGCCATTTTTAATATCTAAAAGGCTCTGCATACTTAGGAGGTTTTAGGATTGCGTAAACTGACAAGCGCTATAGATATATATTTTTTTAATGCGTTTTTTTTAAAGAACAGCTAAAAATAGTTGTCCAATAGACAACTGCCCTCCTGTGGTATCAGAACTGTTGTCTGAAGCTTGGGAACTGCCTCCTTCATTCAACAACATTATTTGTCATGGTGCATTATAAAAGAAGTTTCTTAATTTGTACTTGCACAAAAACATACTAGCACTTGCTATATTTAAGGCACCAAATCAGTGAGAATGAATTATTTAGGAATGGAGCACATTTAATTAATGACTTATGTTACTACTTGTAAAATAGTTATGGAAATCGGATTATTCTAAACTGAGAGAAATATGTAATGAGTTAAAACCGTAAGAATTGCTAGTCTGTTAGAGGTTAAAACAATACATTTTTGAACTTTGTGCTGTTCTCCTAGACGTATCCTCTATCAGCTTAAAGCAATAACTGCAGGGGTACAGGTAGTTTATGCAAGCTACTCATGAGAGAGGTGTTATGGGTAAACATTTTATTCAAATGTATTGGTTTAACATTTAAGCAATGACTATGAGCTAATGCAGTTTTACCTCCTAACATTATCAGATTAGGGCATTTTATTTTCTCCCTGACTTGTCTTTTCCCTCAGTGCACTTTTTCTTGAATGTATTTCTTTTTTGTGATGTAGATGGAACTAACGAATGCTGCACTTATAGATAAGGGTGAATTTAACGGCACAGTTTTTCTTAGTCTTTTATCTCTTTCATCCTTTGTCTATTGCGCTGCGATTTAAAACATATATGCACCATCTTTTATTGTCTTCATTTCATTAGAAACAATGTGACTGAAGTTTCCTGTATCTCCATATCTTTTCTGTCAGTGTTCTGAAAAGAACTGATTCTAACTTCTGATGCTAATTATTTAGCTATTGAAATAGAAGTAGGAATATTGTTTTCCTGTTAAACAATGATTTCACTGTACACTTCATTAAAATGAATCATGCAAACAAGTTTGTATTTTATTTATTTACACGTGGATCTGTCAGGGCTGTTTTATGTACTTTGTTTTTAAGCAAATTTGTATTTCCAACACAAACACAAAAATATAAATTTGCTTTGCAAAAGCTACAAATTTTATTGGTTAAAATATATTGTATAAATGCACCAGACGAGAACTAAATCAACTTTCTTTCATGTAATTGGCAAGAGTCCATGAGCTAGTGACGTATGGGATATACAATCCTACCAGGAGGGCAAAGTTTCCCATACCTCCAAAATGCCTATAAATACACCCCTCACCACACCCACAATTCAGTTGTTGGTTTTTTTTTTTTTTCAACTGTGAGAAAAAACTTACATTTTTTTTTGGTTGTGGATTAAGTTTTTCAGGGGACAATGGCTTTTAATCCCTCCCTCTCTAGTGACTCTTCTGTGGAGTTCCATATCTTGGGTATTTCTATCCCATACGTCACTAACTCATGGACACTTGCCAATTACATGAAAGAAAACATAATTTATGTAAGAACTTACCTGATAAATTAATTTTCTTTCATATTGGCAAGAGTCCATGAGACCTACCCTTTTTTATGGTGGTTATGATTTTTTTTTTATAAAGCACAATTATATTTCCAGTTGTGTTTTTTTTTTTTTTTTTTTTTTTTTTGTTTTTTTTTTTAATGCTTTTTACTCCTTTCTTTATCACCCCACTACTTGGCTATTTGTTAAACTGAATTGTGGGTGTGGTGAGGGGTGTATTTATAGGCATTTTGAGGTTTGGGAAACTTTGTCCCTCCTGGTAGGAATGTATATCCCATACGTCACTAGCTCATGGACTCTTGCCAATATGAAAGAAAGAAATTTATCAGGTAAGTTCTTACATAAATTATGTTTTTATAGTTTAAGGACCATCATTAAAAGGAAACCACCTAAAGCGTTTTTTTTTGCACTATTGCTTGCATATTGCAGTGTGATTAAATGGACATAAAACACTTTTTTTTCTCTCAATGATTCAGAGTGCATACCATTTTAAACAACTTTCCAATTTACTTCTATTTAACTTCTTTTGTTCTATTGGTATTCATTGTTGAAAAGCATAACCAAGTAGCCTCACAAGCTGCTGATTAATGGCTGCACATATGCCTCATGTTACGGTCTTAACCATCTGCATTGCTGTTTCTTCAACAAAGGATACTAAAATAATTAAGCAAATTAGAAAATATAATTTAATTGGAAAGCTGTTTAAAATGGTATGATCTATCTCAATCATGAAAGAAATTGTTGGGGTTTCATGTCCCTATAAACGGTCAGCTATCAAGCAGCAATGCAGTACTAGGAGCTAGCTAAACACATATGGTGAGCCAATGACTAGAAGCATGTGCATAGTATCACTAATACCTGCTAGCTCCCATTAGTGCATTGCAGCTACTAAAACCTGTCCCTTTAAGTTATACCCATGTACTTGGTAATACAAGGCTAAATTATTAAAGGAGCAGTAACTACAGTAGATTTGCATAATCAGCAAATACATGATAAAGACAATGCATTAGCACTTAGGCTGAACTTCAAATGAGTAATAGAATTTTTTTCGGACAAATTTCAGTTGTGTATTTCCACTCCCACTGCGTCATGTGACAGCCATCAGCTAATCATATATGTATATTGTGTGAATTCTTGCACATGCTCAGTGTAAATATAGAGACTGCACATTTTGTTAATGGAAGAAAATTAAGTTTTTGTTTTTTTAAATTGCATGCTCTATCTGAATCATGAAAGTTTAATTTTGACTCTCCTATCTATCTAAATTTGCTTAAAAAGATAGATAACACACCCTTTACTACCCATTCCCCAGCGTTGCACAACCAACATTGTTATATTAAAAGGACATTAAACACTTTGAGATGGTAATATACAATGTATGTATGTCAATTATTTATTTTGCCCCCTTACCTGTAATTCCATTCTTAAATTGTGATATTTTCAGTTCCTGTTAGAAATGGAAGTGCAGAACACTGTTATATTCCCCACATCCATTGGCTGTGCACTCTACTTAGTTCTTACCTATTTATAACTGTCCCTAATTGGCCACAGCAGAGACGGTAACCTAAGTTACAACATGGCTGCTTCAATAGTTTTATAGACACTAAAACCTTACACTTATTTTGGTAATATTTAAACATCTAATGAAACTTTAAAAAAATAACATGCAGACAATTTTTAACTAATCTTTTCTTTGAATGCAACATTTTATCTAGCATTTGTTTAGTGTTTAACACTGTTTTAAAGGGACATTAATTTGATTGAAAGCAAATTGATGTAAATCATAATTTAAGTTACGATTTAAATCACTAGTCGGTAAGACCAATTTTAAATCTATTTAAAGGGACACTGTACCCACATTTTTTCTTTCGTGATTCAGATAGAGCATAACATTTTAAGCAACTTTATAATTTACTCCTATTATCAAATGTTCTTTATTCTCTTGGTATTTTTATTTGAAATGCAAAAATGTAAGTTTAGATGCCGGCCCATTTTTGGTGAACAACCTGGGTTGTCTTTGCTGATTGGTGGATAAATTCATCCACCAATTAAAAAGTGCTGTCCAGAGTACTGAACCAAAAAAAAGCTTAGATGCCTTTTTCAAATAAAGATAGCAAGAGAACGAAAAAAAATTAATAGGAGTAAAGTAGAAAGTTGCTTAAAATTGCATGCTCTATCTGAATCACGAAATAAAAAATTTGGGTCCAGAGTCCCTTTAAATCATGGTTGTCATTTTTAGAATAATAACGTTTCAGATTATTTTTCTGGTTATATCAAATTACCGATTTGGTTATATCATTAGATATGCATAGATAGATCATTGAAATAAATTAAATTATTATTTCAGATGTACATTATTGGAAGGAAAAAACTACCTTATTAAATTAGTTTTATTTAAAGGGACAGTCTAGTCAAAATTAAAAGTTCATGAATTAGATAGTACATGCAATTTTAAACCCCTTTCCAATTCACTTATAAAATTTTCTTTGTTCCCTTGCAATTCGTAGTTAAAAGCTAAACCTAGGTAGGCTCATATGCTAATCTCTAAGCCATTGAAGACCACCCCTTATCTTAATGCATTTGACAGTTTTTCACAGCTAGAGGGCGTTAGATCATGTGTGCCATATAGATAATATTGTGCTTATGCCCGTGGAGTTACTTATGAGAGGGCACTGATTGGCTAAAATGCAAGTCTGTTAAAGGAACTGAGATAAGAGGGCAGTCTGCAGAGGCTTAGATACAAGGTAATCACAAAGGTAAAAAGTATATTAATATAACTGTGCTGATTATGCAAAACTGAGTAATGGGTAATAAAGGGATTATCTTTTTAAACACATTCTGGAGTAGACTGTCCCTTCAACTAAAACAGTAACATTATATTTTTGTATGATAATCCCACAGGAGTATCTAAGAGGAAGTGTGTGAACAATATATAACTAATTGAACAATATGTGTATATAATAAAAAGATGTTTCTATAAAAACTAAATAAGAATCATAATAAAACCAACAATAAGACACAAAAATAAGCAAACAAAAATAAGTGTAATTGTCCAAACGAAGAAATAAAGTCTCAAATAATTTGAGTAAGTCGGCAAGCGCCTCTTGTGTCCCACGGTGTAATGGTTCAAACTGTGCAAGGATAAAGAAAAGACGAGGGGCACCTCATAGTGTAACTTGTATTTTCAAACATGAAATCAAGAGAAGTATAAAAACTACTGACAAGGAAAGTGGCATCTTAAATGAATGAGATGCTATAGAACAGGCTGACATTTATACAGCAGTCCGTACGCTGAGGATATTCGTGTATCCAACAAGGCAGATGTAGTCGATCCACAGCCCTCCGACACTGGTAACAGGTAGATTCCTTAGCGTGGAGACAGAGTGACCGGCAAGTGAAGCAAGAAATAAGCGTCTGTCAGGCACAAGGAGAAACCAACAGCTACAACCGCAGAAGCGGCTGAAAGGCAAAGATTCCAATGGGTGAACAGGATATAACCACAATACCAGGTTGTGGTTAAAAAGTCTTATTGCAACACGTTTCTCAGTCAATATGTGACCGTTTCATCTGGCAACGCCTGATGAAACGGTCACATATTGACTGAGAAACGCATTGCAATAAGAGACTGCGTGTCACTGTCCAACCAATTTGTTTAGCTAGGCCCCAGTAGGGCATTACTCTCCTGCAACAAAGGATACTAAGAGAGTGAAGGAAATTTGATGATAGTAAATTGTGTGCTCTATCTGAAACCCAAAACTTTTCTTTCATTATGTCCCTTTAAGGTCTATTTCTAAATTCTGTTTATTTTTAACATTTTGCTCTGAAGAAGGGGCATGTTTTTCTGCAGACACAAATTCACAGTTTTGAGAACTACACAACCAATAAGTGATAGAAAAATTGCCCAAATTAATCTGAACGAAAGCTCTGGGAGAGCATGACATTGTGAATCGATTAATGGAATTTACCAAAAAAAAATAAACTTTACAGCCATCAGTATACAGCATCTTGCTATATAATTAAAAACTAATCTATATTTCAGGATCAATAACTTTTAGATTATAATACATCTTAAATAGAAACAATCTTTTAGATGGATTTTCCTCAAAAAGCATTTTATTTAAAAAAAATAAACAAAAAAGAACTGATTTAAATAATATATATATTTTTATCCACCCTGTTAATATACTTTATAACCTTTAAATCTCTAAATTTCTGCCTGTTTCTAAGCCCCTGCAGGCTGCCTTTTACACAGGGCATTTGTATAGCTTTTCACAGCAATACACTGCTAGGTCATGTGTGTCCTATAGATAACATTGTGTTCACTCCTGTGGAGTTATTTGATTCACCACTAATAAGCTAAAATGCAAGTCTGTAAATAGTACTGAGATAAGGGGGCAGTCTGCAGAGGTTTAGTTAAGTTAAAGGGACAGTCAACACCAGCATTTTTGTTGTTTTAAAAAATAGATAATCCCTTAATTGCCCATTCCCCAATTTTGCATAACCAACACAGTTATAATAATACACGTTTTATCTCTGTGATTACCTTGTATCTAATGCCTATGCAGACTGCCCCCTTATTTAAGTTCTTTTGACAGACTTGCATTTTAGCCAATCAGTGCTCACTCCTCTGTAAATTCATGTGCATGAGCTCAATGTTATCTATATGAAACACATGAACTAACGCCGTTTAGTGGTGAAAAACTGTCAAATGCAGAGGCGGCCTTCAAGGTCTAAGAAATTACCATATGATCCTCCTAGGTTTAGCTTTAAACTAAAAATACCAAGAGAACAAAGCAAAATTGGTGATAAAAGTAAATTGGAAAGTTGTTTAAAATTAATTGCCCTATTTGAATCATGAAAGTTTTTTTTTTTTTGGATTTGACTGTCCCTTTAATCAGAGGTAAAAAGTATATTTATATAATAGTGCTGGTTATGCAAAACTGGGGAATGGGTAATAAAGGGATTATCTAACTTTCTAAACAAGAACAATTCTGGTGTAGACTGCCACTTTAATTTTAAATTTATATGTGGACATACTAGCGACACCAAATTTATCAATAGAAAATATATATATTTATCACTGAATAACAACTATGATTAAATGTCAGACACTGCAGATCATATGTAGTTGTGTTTATGTGGGTTCTAATAGTGTAGAGCTCAGTATGGGCTAGTAACAGGCTTGAAGGGACACTGAACCCAAATTTTTTCTTTCGTGATTCAGATAGAGCATGCAATTTTAAGCAACTTTCTAATTTACTCCTATTATCATGTTTTCTTTGTATTCTTGCTATCTTTATTTGAAAAAGAAGGCATCTACGTTTTTTGGTTCAGGACTCTGTACAGCACTTTTTTATTGGTGGATGAATTTATCCACCAATCAGCAAGGACAACCCAGGTTGTTCACCAAAAATTGGCCAGCAGCTAAACATTCTTGCATTTCAAATAAAGATACCAAGAGCATGAAGAAAATTTGATAATAGGCGTAAATTAGAGCATTAAATTTTAAGCAACTTTCTATCTGAAACACGAAGGAACAAATTTGGGTTCAGTCTCCCTTTAAAGGGTTAAGGTTCTGAGGGTTGTGAAGTGTTGTAGTGAGTTGCATTGTTAGGGGAGGGTATTTTGCTTACCTTTATAAGGTCTTGAGAGGAAGTACAAGGCCTCTTTCTTACACCTGTCGGCTGACGATTCCTGCTTGCACCACCCTCCCTCCCTTTGTAGATGTAAGGATGGCGGAGACTTTTTACAGGTTTGTTAGGTCAGCATGGCGGGTTTACTCTAGCTAACCTTAGTAAGCCTGTGTTTGTAAGTTTTTGTTTTTTTCGCGGGAGGCCCTGGCACCTTTCTACATCATTAGGCTGAGTAAATGGGGTGGGGCGATGGCTGGGCCGAAAGAAGGGGCCTACAAAACTAAGTGGCTGCTTAGTGTGTCCCTCCTATTAGGTGAGCCAAGGGAACTCCCTACAAACCCTGTTTTTTTTTAGCCGTGGGCAGAGAATGGGGGCTCCGTCGCACCTTCCGTTCTGGGGCCTTGACCTCTTGTCTAACTTGAGGAATTTTTAGGGGCTCGTCTTGTCGCCATCCATAGTTGTCGGTTTATATTATCATGTTGAATAAACACAACCTGTCATGGTCTTTTCCTCCATACCTGGTCTTGTGTCTTTTTTACAATTGTTTAATAACTACTCTGGGAATACCCAACTAGGACCTTTTTATTACCTTATGTATACACAAGGAAGCAAGTACAGGAGACGTACAACTCGGGTTATTCTGATCTTCAAATATTAAGTCTGAGCAGTCGGTTTGTGAAAGCAGACATGACTGCTGTTTTAGAATATTATTACGGTTTAGTCTATCATGTACTGATGCAGAGCAGCAAACAATGCTCTTGATTTGTGTGAGTGGTTGTACACTGATACTTAGAATGGCAGTGCTGGCTTCCTAATGTTTCTAATTCCTCACAAATTAGAATAAAGGGGTGTATTGGAGTGACGTTGTGTTAGGAGCGCCCCTAAAGGCTGACTGTGAAAGTGACTTAACTTGTAGTAAACTAGAATTATATCTTTAATAAGAATATATATCAAGTGCAATATTCACTCATAGGGGTAATTTTTAATTATATTATGACCTTATGTTGGTGTTCTAATATTGTATGACGTTACTATAGAGAATACACTTACGGACCCAATGTTCGCTCAATGAGAAATAATGTAATACGAGGGTCTATATGAATAAAATTTAATGTATAAACATAAAGAATAAAATGAAAACAAATTGACAGTTCAATATATGTTAATATTAATAATATATAAAATTTAGACACCGGTGTCGCTATCAATAAAATATACTATATAAGTAACTTTACATAAAAACATTGATACAATTGTCTGATGATAGAGGTATTTGAATAATGTTGCTACTGGCAGCCACGTTTACATGTATAAAGATACAATAAGATACTGGGGATATGTTCTCAATCAGTACATTCTGATATACAGTGTAATCATGAGTAATATATCAGTCCATTATTTTCCTTTAGCGTATGTATAATTGATATAGAAAAGTCCAGGGTTTAGGTACAATGATATTTCTGGTATGGTTTGTTTGTATTCCAAATGGTTGTTATATTGTGATTTTAATATGTACTCACTATTGGTTCTTCGGCTTCGGAGCTGGTAATAATGTATCTTTACTCACAGTTCTTAGAAGATACTTTGTTTCACTTGATGCTTCGACCGACTGGTCTAGTTACAGTCTGTTTGGCTGTGTCCGGTCTTATCCAATCCGTGTGGAGTATGATCAGTGCGCACACTTTTTTGAAAATCTTGTCTGTTGAATTCCCGTCTCCTACCGCTTCTATTTGTATTCAGAATTGGTTCTGGGAGTGGGATCAAACTATCTCCTACCAATCCAGTCTGCACCTACATATGTAAGTGCAATACTGGTACAGGTCCTGGGAGATCTGCTTGGTCTGTCTCAAAATCACGGAGCTGAGTATTGTGCACACTACTCAGCTCCGTGATTTTGAGACAGACCAAGCAGATCTCCCAGGACCTGTACCAGTATTGCACTGACATATGTAGGTGCAGACTGGATTGGTAGGAGATAGTTTGATCCCACTCCCAGAACCAATTCTGAATACAAATAGAAGCGGTAGGAGACGGGAATTCAACAGACCAGATTTTCAAAAAAGTACGCGCACTGATCATACTCCACACGGATTGGATAAGACCGGACACAGCCAAACAGACTGTAACTAGACCAGTCGGTCGAAGCATCAAGTGAAACAAAGTAGCTTCTAAGAACTGTGAGTAAAGATACATTATTACCAGCTCCGAAGCCGAAGAACCAATAGTGAGTACATATTAAAATCACAATATAACAACCATTTGGAATACAAACAAACCATACCAGAAATATCATTGTACCTAAACCCTGGACTTTTCTATATCAATTATACATACGCTAAAGGAAAATAATGGACTGATATATTACTCATGATTACACCGTATATCAGAATGTACTGATTGAGATTGAGAACATATCTCCAGTATCTTATTGTATCTTTATACATGTAAACGTGGCTGCCAGTAGCAACATTATTCAAATACCTCTATCATCAGACAATTGTATCAATGTTTTTATGTAAAGTTAGTTATATAGTATATTTTATTGATAGCGACACCGGTGTCTAAATTTTATATATTATTAATATTAACATATATTGAACTGTCAATTTGTTTTCATTTTATTCTTTATGTTTATACATTAAATTTTATTCATATAGACCCTCGTATTACATTATTTCTCATCGAGCGAACATTGGGTCCGTAAGTGTATTCTCTATAGTAACGTCATACAATATTAGAACACCAACATAAGGTCATAATATAATTAAAAATTACCCCTATCAGTGAATATTGCACTTGATATATATTCTTATTAAAGATATAATTCTAGTTTACTACAAGTTAAGTCACTTTCACAGTCAGCCTTTAGGGGCGCTCCTAACACAACGTCACTCCAATGCTCTTGATTTGCCACCTCAGCAACAGCCATGCAAGTGCTCAGTCTGCATGTGTATTGTACAATATGCAATGTAGTAAACACATGACCTGAACAGGGTTACTGGGTGAATAGGTGTAGTATGTAATATAAAGCCAATTCTGCTGATTACTTAAAAATACCATGTAATATATCTGTCTTGCTATAGAACAGACATCCTCAAACTTGGCCCTCCAGAGTTTGGAACTACATTTCCCATGATGCTCAGCCAGCTGATATGCTGGCTGAGTGAGCGTTATAGGAAATATAGCATCAAAACCTCTGAAGGGCCAAGTTTGAGGATGTCTGCTATAGAATATATCCATTAAGTCGAAACATTTTTAAAACAAATTAAAATCTCTTTTGCTGCAATTGTTTTTCAATAGCCAAACTCCACCTACCACTTGTCTTATTTGTAGAAGCCAATCGGCTTTAGTTTGCAAACAACAAGGCTAGCCACAGTCATTAACCTCTTTGTGTACTATAGTCTTAACACAATTAGTATATAAAAGTACGTGGCAGGAGCGCCGTCTTCGTAGGAAGAATGGCTTATGTGCAGCGCAGAAGTGTATATCCTGCCTTATGCAGGAGTTACAGACAGTGTGCTGTAATATATCTGACCATGCGTATTTAAAGAACACATAGATTGTGCCAATTTGAGGCAATGCAACGGTTTATGTTGCAGATCACTACATATACTTAAAAACTAAGAAACATTCAATATAATAAAAATCAATAACTCATATGTCCTGTCACTGTGTTGTAAATAAAGTGGTATTACGTGATGTGCTAAAAATTATATTAGCTCGTATCTGATGTTAAACATATCAGATATTACATAAAGGACTTAAATCTCAGTGGATTTTAATAAATGCATGATTGGCTAAATGTTAGTTCGCTACTAACCCTTTTAATAAGATATAGAATATAAAATGAGTCATGCGCCTCATATAGACATTATGAACATATTAAAACATATTTAAACATCATAATCATATTAAAATATAATAGCAAAGTAGCAGAGTAATTGCTGCAGCAATAAAATCAACGGAAAAAAATGATGAAAAATGAAAAACGATGAAAGAAATAATAATGATAATAATAAGTTCTGAGATAAGGTTGAGAGTTTTGTAAGATAATCCAAATGATGGTTTGTCTTTAGTGGGAAATCAGAAGTATTTGAATCCGGATTCCTAAAAAAGAAACAAAAATACAACCAAAAACTGCTACTGTAACTGGGCTTGTTAGGGAAAAGTGCTCACCGTATATCTCAGGCTGGTATGTCGAATGGAGGGTCTGATAACGTGTTTCGGCCTTGTGGGGCCTTTAACAAGACTTGATAAAGGCCCCCCAAAACTCTCAACCTTATCTCAGAACGTATTATTATCATTTCTTTCATCGTTTTCATTTTTTTATTCTTTCTTTTTTTTTCATTTTTCATCATTTTTTTCAATTGCTTTTATTGCTGCAGCAATTACTCTGCTACTTTGCTATTATATTTTAATATGAATATGATGTTTAAATATGCTTTTATATGTTCATAATGTCTATATGAGGCACATAAGACTCATTTTATATTCTAATATCTTATTAAAAGGGTTAGTAGCGAACTAACATTTAGCCAATCATGCATTTATTAAAATCCACGGAGTCCTTTATGTAATGTCTGATAAATGTTTAACATCAGATACAAGCTAATATAATTTTTAGCACATCACGTAATACCACTTTCATTTACAACACAGTGACAGCACATATGAGTTATTGATTTTTATTATATTGAATGTTCCTTAGTTTTTAAGTAAATGTAGTGATCTGCAACATAAACCGTTGCATTGCCTCAAATTGTTTCAAATTGTTTTTTTTCCTCTACACACAAGTAGTTATTACAATTTGACTATAATGTTTTGATTTTAAGATTTTAATTACACTTTTTTTTTGGCACAAACTGCTTATGAACTATAGCAGTTCTATCACACCACACACCATCAGCACATTTGTACAATTCCCTTATTGTTAAACTGTATTTTTTTTATTGTTAAATCACCAAAATGTTGTAATCTGTGTTGATTCACACACATCTCCTGCTTAACTATATTAAGCTCATCTTATAATATACCTAATACGTGTTATCAAATATAATTGGCATAATTCTTTAAATACGCATGGTCAGATATCTTACAGCACACTGTCTGTAACTCCTGCATAAGGCAAAATATACACTTCTACGCTGCACATAAGCCATTCTTCCTACAAAGACGGCGCTCCTGCCACGTACTTTTATATTCTATGTTAGGAACGATTGGGTTGGGCTATCGTTGGCTCTCAGTGAGGCTGTGCGGTATTGTCACATGTCGCAGAACACTATATACCTTTTTTCTTAACACGATTAGTAAAAATGAAATCACATGATTGTGTGATTTCAAGGCCGGGATCAAATCATGGGGGGCTGTATACGCTGTTAGGCATCACCCCCAGGCCGATACTTAAAGGGACAGTTTAGACAAAAACTTTCTCTTTTAATTTGTGCTCAATGATTCATTTTACTTGCTGGAGTGTATTTAATAGTTTACAAATAGCTAATTAGCCTTTATATTGGTATTTGAAATAGCTGATTTAATCTGTAGTATCCCTACCTATATTGAAAATTTCTATACCTAGGTATAGGCTATTGAGTAAATATGAAAAAAAACATCCAGCAGAAGAAATTGCACTCACAGTGGGAGGTAGAAGAGATAAAGCTCTAAAATGTTCATGCTCTGCAAGCTAAGCCTATTTTGATGGGCTGTGGTTTCATAGAGCAAATCCAGCTATTTATTTTGCAAAAAGAAACATAAATTAGCAATTTATCATAAATTTTATAAACTGCAGCTGGTATAAGTCATGGGGAGCACAGTCAGGGAAAAATAATTTTACAGTGAACTGTCCCTTTAACTATATCAAAGGGGGAAGCTGCAGGATGCTGTATAAGGTAGGACGTTCCATGCCATCCTAACGGCGTCAAAGCTCAGCGATGTTAGGGTGGCATGGAATGTACTAACTGCGTTAAGGAGTTAAGTTAGTATAAAAGTACTTGTTTTGCAGTTATCTGTTAAAGACAGGGAAAGAAAATGTTGCCACCAATCATCAAGAAGTACCCAGGTGCTGAAGCAAAAATGGGCCGGCTCCTACGCTTACATTCCTGCTTTTTTCAAATAAAGATACCAAGAGAACAAAGAAAATTGATAATATGAGTAAATAAGAAAGTTGCTTAAAACTGCATGCTCTATCTGAATCATGAAAGAAAAAATGTGGGTTTCATATCCCTTTAAAATGAATAGGAAAATAAAATCACTGTGCCTGCACATGCCAGATGCACACTCTCTTGCATGTCCTTGTATGTGGTGTGAATACTTAGGACATTTTGAGGTAAAATATCTTCCTTTTTCCAAGCTGGATAAGGAGAGTGGTGAAGTGCAAGTTAATTCTCTTTTATACTTCATGGGTAAAGATGTGGAGCCAGTGTTTAATGCCTTTGCATTCCAAGAAGGGGAAGTGTTTGACTTTGAAATAGTCATGAACAAACTCAGTGCTCACTTTGTGCCCAAACGTAATGTGATTCATGAGAGGGCCTGTTTCCACAAACGCGTCCAGCGTGTGGGAAAATCTGTGGAGTCATTTGTGCGCAGCCTGTATGAACTAGCAGAATTCTGAGTTTGGTGTTGCTAAAGAAGAGCAAATCGGAGACAGAATAGTTATAGGAATTGCAGATTCTGAGGTCTCACTGAAGCTACAGTTGGAGGTTGAATTGATGTTAGATGGGGCTATTAGGATGGCCCACCAGAGTAAACTGGTGAAAAAGCAAATTGCTGACATGAGGTCTGAGAGTATTGTGGATGAAGTGCAGCAGTTCAGGAGAGCTGCAGGTGCTAGGCAGCAGATAGACCCAGAAGCGGATGGGTGCAGCAGGCTCCTTGAACGTGATGTAAGCGTACCAATAAGCAGAATGCCATATGCCCCACTAAAGATAAAAGATGTAGAAAGTGCAACCGAGTAGGCCATTTCGAAGTGGTGTGTAAAACTGAGTCCATTATAAAGATGCAGGTGGACAGTGACCAGTTTAAGAAGTGTCTAGGGTCTGTTGTTGAACGATCCGGTTCAGATGAAGATTGGCGGGTTACTCTTACAGTAATGGGAGCCAAGGTTGCCTTCAAGAATGACACAGGAGCAGACATTACCGTTTTGTCCCTTGTAGCATTCATAAAACTGCCTTGACAGTCTCAGCTGCAAAAGTTACAACGAAGGTTCACAGTCTTGGAGGCCACATTGGTTGTGCAGGGAAATTTCTCGCTAGCTGCGAGTACAAACAGAAGAAATTCACAATGTGGGTACATGTTATTAGAGGATAGTGTGTTAACAATCTATTGAGCAGGAAAGCAGCCTGTGGTCTGGGCCTTGTCGCCAGAGTAAATGAGATTAGGGAAGACATGTTTGGTGAATTGGGCCTGCTAAGCTGCCAGACAGTCCAAATCGCACTTAAAGTTGATGCTGTCCCATACAGCATTACTACTCCTCGTAGAATTTTATTCCCGCTCATCCCTTAAAGGGACACTGAACCCAATTTTTTTCTTTTGTGATTCAGATAGAGCATGAAATTTTAAGCAACTTTCTAATTTACTCCTATTATCAAATGTTCTTTATTCTCTTGGTATCTTTATTTGAAATGCATCAATGTAAGTTTAGATGCCGGCCCATTTTTGGTGAACAACCTAGGTTGTCCTTGCTGATTGGTGGATAAATTCATCCACCAATCAAAAACTGCTGTCCAGAGTTCTGAACCAAGAAAAAAAGCTTAGATGCCTTCTTTTTCATATAAAGATAGCAAGAGAATGAAGAAAAAATGATAATAGGAGTAAATTAGAAAGTTGCTTAAAATTGCATGCTCTATCTGAATCACATGCTCTATCTGAATCACAAAATGAAGAATATGGGAGTCATTGAAGAAGTTGTCGAAGCAACTGACTGGTGTGCCCCCAATGTGCCCATTGCGAAGAACGGGAAGGTACGCATCTGCGTAGATTTGAAACGGCTGAATGAGGTGGTGAAAAGAGAGAGATATGTGCTGCCGACGCTTGAAGATATAGCTCCGAAACTGTTCTTCTCCACATCGGATGCTTCCAGCAGATACCTCAAGACCCAAAGTGCTGCAAACCATTACACCGGTAGGTCGGTTTTGCTTCTGCAGACTCCCCTTCAGCATATCCTCTGCCACTGAAATCTTTCAAAGAGAGATGAGTTCACTCCTGAGGGACCATGTGGGCAAGGCAGTCATCATAGATAACATTTTTTTTTTTATTTCTTTATTTTTCAAAACTCAGAGATACAAATCTATAAAAGACGTTATCAATCTTGTACCAAAAAAAATTGTTACAAGAACAAGTGCATTAGTATGGATATTACAAGTTAGATAGCTAGGTACATAGGCGATTTGCATATATCTCATTTCTGAGCACTTTTTAAAACATTTTTAATCAATATCTAACCTAAGGGATAGGGAGGGGAAGGGGCTAGGGGAGGAGGTTTTACTGGAGAGGGAGAGGAAAAGAGGGGAAGGCGTGAATGGGATAGGTTGGGTGAGGTCCAGGAGATTGTGTCTTCTCCTGACTGTAGTGCCTGATACTCATGATTTCCCAGGGTAGCTTTTGATGGCAGGATGTTAGTCAGGTTGGTGATTAGAGTTTGACACGTTTCTTTGAGCCTGGAAGGTGTGCAGTTATAATATTTCAAGGTATCCAACAATGATACCTAATAAGAAAACCATAAATACTTTGGTACAACTGAACAACTATACATAACAGGGTTAAATGAAATAACAATATTAAACTAGGCTAATTCTTTCTGCGATTTGGCTTTTTGCATGGGAGGTGTTGGACTTACCCTCCAGGGCAGTTTCAGGGGATCCATTGTCTGGGGGGAGACTCCGGGTCCAGCCAGCTGTTGTTTGGGTGTGGTGTTATGGCGTTGTTGTGGTGTAAGGTGGTGGTGTAAATGTAGAAGGTGATGTGGTCATCAAGGATTATGTCTGATGTCTCTCCTGTCCATAAGCCATCTGCCTTTTTAGTTGTTCCGTCATTAGATAAGTGCTGTTTAGGAAGGGGGTTAAGATGTGTTGTCTAATTTTTTGGGGAAAGTGTAGCAAATATGGTTCCCATTTAGTTATGAATAATTTGATTCATTTTTCCATGTCTCCTTTATCATCTGCTTGCTCTATGAGGAGCTGGTTGTGCCCTAGTCGTGTAAGTTGAGTCAAGTGTGGTGGTTTATGAGAGATCCAGCTTTTGTCATGTGACATCGGTAATGAACGGTCCGCCAGTGAGTATTACCCAATTAGGGGCAGAATAGAACGAGTCTTCACAGTATGCGGGTGCGATGATTTGCATGGGATGCTGCATTGAAGACAACTCGGAAAATATGGGATAAACCTCGTCCCGTATTGATTCAAAACGGGACGCGCTATTTTATTCTCCAATACGGACGATTCCGTATTTTAAGGGACGGGTGGCAACCCTATTTATAGCTGCAAAACTTACGGGCAAACTTTTAACAAACCAACAAAGGACTCTATTTCCAGACTGTCTCACATCTAAATAACTAACCCCCCCCCCCCCATGCTGAATGTATATATCTGATATTTTTTTTTTTTTTTTTTTTACTGATCCCTTTCCCAATTTCAGCCACATTCCTCCATCCAGGCAAAAGTTATAAGCATGTAAATATCAGTTTGATATATGTACTATCCACTTAAGAGTTAATTGTAATATTAAAATAATTGTACCTTTCAGTTTTCAGTACTCGCCTAAATTAAATATACATAAGATACTACTATTGTATGATCTTTGTGCTATAGAATAGTGCTATTTCTATAAATATATACATGCAGTTAGCTGATAACACCAGTAGATGGCACGTCTCATCCACATAAATTCTCCCAGAAGGCAGCAGTCACGCGTGCTACACGGTGACACTTTAGACACGCCCCTTTTCATGTGACCCGGATAAGGAAGTGTTGCTGTGACCTGTGTTTGCCATTGACAGTGAGTGAGCCTACTGTGCATCAAGGTGAGTTGGTGGATCAGTGTTTGGAATCCCCATAAAGCTCAGAAATATTCGAGTAATCAAAATGTCCGTTTATGTAATGAGCAGCACCATGTACTGTATAGTGAATCACTGTGGGGCGCAGCGCTTCACTCTGTTTTGCTTAGGTTATTGCGTCCTTGGTTGGTGTGGCCTAGCTCTAGCAATTTTGATAGTGCGCAGTTTAGGATTGTTAGTTTAATTTTTAAAATGAAATATCGCCTTCCCTGTAGTCTAAAACCATTTCAATGTACAACAAAACAGCCATTAAATTGATAGGTTGAGAAATGTAGTTAGTGAGCTTGAGATTGCTCGTCTGAGCAGATTGCTATTGTCTTTGCAAAGTCATCTGTTCATTGTAAAGTAACCCTTCATATCAGATATTGCAAACCTTTTTAAGAAGAGGATGTGCTTGAATAATTTATCACAAAGCTGAAGTTGGCTTATTATTCACTGAATTAGGCTTCAGTGTGTAATATATGTGATTACCAGTCCAGTAGTTTTTTGGTAAAATCTCTTAAAATATAGCAGCAATTTGTCAATTTTTATATTAAGCTTGACAGATATGGAGAAATTACACCTAAAATGTTACTCTACTAACTTTTGATATACCCCAAATAGCAGATATGGGGTGGGTAGTGTCACCAGGCTGAGAGATGACATGTAAGGAATAATATGCAATCTATTAGTATGACATCCTTTGTTGTGTTAATGTAGAAACTAGCAATAGTAACATTTTCTTTTCATCTTTACCTTTTAACTATATATGCTGCCCACATAAGGGGGCAGAGAAGGCGCTTGCTACCTAGAACGTCCAGGAAGTGTTCATAGGACTTTTAAGATCAAAGCTGGGTTAAATGCTCTAACAGAGAAGTAGTATAGCTACAAATTCCCAAACCAAGAATGCCAAAATCCAGAGTTTTTCATTAATATTTTTTTAAAAATAAAATTATTTAAAATTGCTATTTAACAGCCTGATTACAGTACTGTACTATCTTTCTTATGGCACTATTTATACAAAAGTATTACAAATGATATAAAACTACCTTTAGGCTGCATGTTCAAGCTGTATTATGACATGTAAATATTGTATAAATCAGGGCTTGACAAACACATGAGCCTGAGAACAATTGGCTCCTAGAATTTTATACCTGGCTCCTAACTTTTTGGGTTATTCTCCATATATCTATATACAAATCCCACTGTCTGGCTCCTAAATGTTCTTACTGGCTAATAATTTCTAAATGGATTTGTCAAGCACTGGTCTAAATGACATAAGAGTTCCATCCCATCTTCAAGCTGTCCCATATAACAGATGCAAAACCTGAAATCTTTTCTGGTCCCAAGCTGTTTGGATAAAAGTTTTTTTTTTTACGTTTACAGCATTGTATGTATTTTTATTGCGACTTTTTTGGGACAGTATGAAATCTTAAAGGGACACTGAACCCAGTTTTTTTCTTTCGTGATTCAGATAGAGCATGCAATTTTAAACAACTTTCTAATGTACTCCTATTGTGAATTTTTCTTCGTTCTCTTGCTTTCTTTATTTGAAAAAGAAGGCATCTAAGCTATCTTTTTGGTTCAGAACCATGGAAAGCACTTGTTTATTCGTAGGTGATTTTACCCACCAATGGGCAAGAACAGCACAGGTTGTTCACCAAAAATGGGCAGGAATCTAAACTTACATTCTTGCATTTCAAATAAAGATACCAAGTGACTGAAGAAAATTTGATAATAGGAGTAAATTAGAAAGTTGCTTAAAATTGCATGCTCTATCTAAATCATGATAGCAAAAATTTGGGTTCAGTGTCCCTTTAATTTAATTCAGAACCATATAAAGCACACAGGCTATTTGGAAATTTCCCCTCTGATGCAACTATACACACCAAAAAATTAACAAAATGACAATAAACAATAACATGTATAGCTTAAAGGGACATACAACACAATTTTCTTTCATGATTCAGATAGAACAAAATTTTTATACAACTTTTCAATTACTATCACATTTCCTTTGTTCTCTTTTTATCCTTTGTTGAAAGCAGGAAGTTAAGTTCAGGAGTGTGCACGTGTCTGCAGCACTATACAGCAGCAGTGTTGCAACAGTGTTATACTTTAGCAAGAGCACCAGATGGCAGTACTGTTTCCTGTTATGTAGTGCTCAGGACATGTGCACACTACCTTTTTTGCTGTGAAGATGGTTATTTCTGCAGATCGTTTTGAAAAATGCAAGAACAATATGTGATATCTTCTAGATAGAAGAAAAAAAATGCCCAAATAATCTTAGGGAAACCTAAGCGAGAACATGACAACATTTTAAATGGATTAATGGAATTAATGTTCAAAAAACATTACAGCCATGACTATATCATGTGGCTTATAATGTATCTTAAAGGGACAGTCTACTCCATAATTATTGTTTAAAAATATAGGTAATCCCTTTTTATTACCTATTTCCCAGTTTTGCATAACCAACAGTTATATTAATATACTTTTTACCTATGTAATTAATTTGTATCTAAGACTCTGCAGGCTTGCATAAATAATCCACAGGAGTGAGCACAATGTTATCTATATCACACACCGGAACTAGTGCTGTCCAGCTGTAAAAAACTTAAAATGCACTAAGATAAGAGGTGGCCTTCAAGGGCTTAGGACTTCGCATATGAGCCTACCTAAGTTTAGCTTTCAACACCGAATACCAAGAGGAGAAAGCTAATTTAATGATAAAATTAAATTGGAAAGTGGTTTCAAATTAAATTCCCTATCTGAATAATGAGTGTTTAACCTTGCTACAATTTAGCAGCTTAGTATATCATGTTATTTAAAGAGACATTCCAGCCAAAATTGGAATCTGTGGATACATTTCAGTTTTGAATAGCTTTTTTGTAATATACATGTATTAGCAAAAATGCTTCTAATACAAGTTATAGTTGTTTCAAATGTGTATTTAAGTATGCTCCGTGCACCAACATTTTAAACACAGCACTAGCTCAGAGAGCCTGAGGTGCTTGTACCATCTGGTAATGCCTCAATTTGTTAATTGCTGACATGATACAAGCCCCACTGGTTCTCTGCACAGCTGCAGTATTTAAATGCTGGTGCACTGAGAATATCTAGCTATGCTTCACATGCGCGTGTAGAGAAAAATGTTAACACTAAAACAGTGATAACTTTTTCTAGAAGCATTTTTGTCAATACATTTATATTGCAAATATACTTCTACTTAAAAATGTAATTCATCTATGTGCATTTAAATTTTGACCGGAATGTCCCTTTAAAGTGGAGCATTAATTTACAACTTTCATTACTCTCTTAGAAAACATGAATAGTCTATTTTTTCATTCAAGCCAATTGCTACCTATTATTGGTACAGTGTACATAGATCCCATTGACAACCAGCCCAGACGTGTCCTCCTCAGGGTATGGTGCAGCAGGGTGTTGTACATTGATTGCTGGACAATATTGTTTTATTTGTATTGCATGTATGTATTCTCATTTGATTTTCTTCTTTCATTTACACTTATATTGGTCCTCGCTTTTATTTTGGTTGTTTTCATAATTTTTTTAAATTAGATTATTTTTATTTAATTGGATGAGGGGGGTTATGTTCTGAATCGGTGATAAGTAACCTATGAAATTACACAGTATCAAGTCTTAGTAATGTTTTGACAAGTAATAAAATGTAAGTTTTTAATTTATAAGAGTGCTGTATTCCCTTTCTTTTTGTGTGCCAATTGTAGCATACATATTTCTTAAAGGGTCTGCACCATTTTAACTACTACATATTTGCATTTGGCTGCAATGGTAGTGATTTACACATTTTGTTATATACTGTATGGTGGTTTGACAGCAGAACTAAATACTGGTGTCCAGTAGTTACCATTAGTTACCAGGGCTGAACTATCTGACCGACCCATAAAACGTATATATTCCCACAAGTGTTTATCATCCACTTATACATTTTGGCTGATTTTCCATCTAAAGGGGAGGAGAGTCCACACATTAATTCATTACTTTTGGGAAATATGGAACCTGGCCACCAGGAGGAGGCAAAGACACCCCAGCCAAAGGCTTAAATACCTCCCCCACTCCCCTCATCCCCCAGTCATTCTTTGCCTTTCGTCACAGGAGGATTGCAGAGAAGTGCCGAAGATTTAGAGTACTATCTAATGGAGGGTAGTACTCTAAGTAATTGGACTGGAGTTTTAAGTAGCCCCGTCAGCCTCTCAGTGAGAGCCTGGGTGAGGGAGAGTCTTTCTGCAAAACCATCGTAACTCATATTAACAGCTCCACAAGCAATCGGCGTTGACGAGTTTCACTGCCTGCTTTCTGCACTCAAGTCCATGTCAGGAGCGATGCTTCTACCTGTCGCACTTGAAGGGCCGTGTTCGTGTTCCACGGCATAGATTATGGCAAGATCATTTCATTTTTTGAACAGGGGGGGTTTATACATGATATTGTTTGTGTTATTGCTGCGTTATGTGCAAGAGGAGGCTCTGGCAAGGGTGCAACTTTCAGGTTGACTTCCAGGAGTATTTGTGTGGCCGGTTTTGACACGTTTCTCCTTAGTGCAGGGGCGGTCCTGCGAGGCGTCCCATATGACCAGGTGTGGCCGTCTCCACTTCCTCTGTTGATCAGCGGCGCAGGCGACGAAGCAGTTTCTGTAGTCCGGGTCCTAGGAGGTGGTGAGTACCCCGGCCGTTGGTGGTATAAAGGTGCCTGTTTATTAAACTAATCTAGTCCATATTAAAAGTGCAAGCTATGGAGGACTCTGATGCGTTAGAGGGTACCCCCTCTTTCACAAAGTCTCATTCCTGTGTTTATTGTGAGGAGGTTCTTGTAGATCAGCCTGCTCAACTATGTTCCACATGCCTTGATAAAGTTGCAAAATCTGAGTAAAGGGATGTCTAGTACTACAGATCCGTCCACCTCCTGAGGGTTCGTGAGGTGCGTTCCCTGCTTTCATCTGAGTGCACATGCAGCTCCCCAGAGTCCAACCATTACTCCTACGGGAGAGATTCGTTGGCTGTCAGATTTTGTGGATCAACTGCAAACGGCGGTATCGAAAGAGATCCATGCCTTACCACGTTCTGTTAAGCACAAGCGTAGGGCATATCTTGGTGGCCCGGCCCAGGGGTTGTCTACGCCTATGGAAATACCGGAGGCGTTATATGAAGACAGTGCCCACTCTTCGGAGGAGGCTCCTTCTGGGTCGGAGTCTGTCATCTCAACCTCCGGCTGCGGAGGAGCCTGACTTTAGGTTTAGGATGGAGAATTTGCGCTTTTTGCTGAAGCAAGTGCTTGCTACTCTGGAGGTTCCGGAACCGAAGCTTGCGGGGGAACCTTCGATCCCTAAGCTTGATAAGGTATACGATTACAGGGTGGTGCCTCAGACCTTCCTGGTTCCTGTTAAGATGGCTAATATTAAGAATGAATGGGAGCGATTAGGTTCTGCCTTTTCCCCTTCTTCCTATAAGAAACTGTTTCCCGTTCCAGACTCTCAGCTCGAACTGTGGGGGGGCAGTCCTAAGGTGGATGGTGCTATTTCCACGCTGGCAAAGCAGACAACTATTCCTCTCAAGGATAGGTCGTTGTTTAAAGAGCCCATGGATAAAAAGTTGGAAAACATGTTAACGAAAATGTTTCAGCACACGGGCTGTTGCTGGAGCTGCGACATATTGGTGTGAATCCCTGTGTGATATGGTCGAGAGGGGGAGACTTCCATCGACGAGATACAGGATAAGATTAAGGCGTTGAAGGTCGCCAATTCTTTCATTTGTGACGCCAATATGCAAATTATTAGCCTGAACCAAAGGTTTCAGGATTCTCCGTTTTTAGCTTGTAGGGCTCTGTGGCTTATGTCTTGGTCTGCGGACATGACCTCTAAGTCGAGGCTGTTGTCCCTGTCTTTTTAAAGGACCAGTCAACACAGTAGATTTGCATAATCAACAAATGCAAGATAACAAGACAATGCAATAGCACTTAGTCTGAACTTCAAATGATTAGTAGATTATTTTTTTTTCCCTGCCAATTTTAAAAGTTATGTCTATTTCCACTCCCCCTGTACCATGTGACAGCCATCAGCTAATAACAAATGCATACACGCTTATTCTGTGAATTCTTGCACATGCTCAGTTTTTAAATATAAAAAGACTACATTTTGTTAATGGAAGTAAATGGGAAAGTTGTTTAAAATTGCATGCTCTATCTGAATAATGAAAGTTTCATTTTGACTTGAGTGTCCCTTTAAGGAAAGATTCTGTTCGCTCCAGGATTGGTTTCGACCATATCCACGGTTACGGGAGGCAAGGGAGCTTTCCTACCGCAGGATAAGGTTAAGCCTAAAGGATCTACTTTTCGTGCGGAAAAGGCCCTGCGCTAGCAGCCCGCCGCAAAAGCGGCTCAGTCCAAGGGAACTTGGAAGCCTACTCCAGTCTTGGAACAAGTCCAAGCAGAACAAAAAGCCCGCAGAGATAAAATCGGCATGAAGGGGCGGCCCCCGACAGGTCTCCGGACCAAGTGGGGGGCAGATTGTCTCTTCTCCGAAGCCTAGTTGCAGGACATTCAGGACCCTTGGGTTGTCGCCCAGGGTTACAGGATAGGGTTCAGGTCCCATCCGACCAGAGGCAGATTCCTCCTGTCAAACCTGTCTTCAAGACCGGAAAAGAGAGAGGCGTTTCTAGAATGTGAGGGATCTCTCCTCTCTAGGTGTTATCGTACCAGTACCCCAAGCAGAAAGGGGTCTAGGGTACTATTCAAATCTCTTTGTGGTTCCAAAGGAGGGCACGTTCCGCCCGATTCTGGAGCTAAAGTGTTTAAACAAGTTTCTGGCTGTTCCATCGTTCAAAATGGAAACTATCAGATCTATTCTGCCCCTAGTTCAAGAGGGGCAGTTCATGACGACAATAGACTTGAAGGTCATGTTCCAATTCACAGGGACCAGTTCAAGTTCCTGAGATTTGAGTTTCTGGACCAACACTTCCAGTTTGTGGCCCTTCCCTTCGGTCTTGCGACGGCCCCGAGAGTCTTCACAAAGGTTCTGGTGGCGCTACTTGCAGTGGCCAGATCCAGGGGCATTGCTGTGGTGCCCTATCTGGACGACATCCTAGTCCAGGCGCCGTCGTTCAGCCTTGCAGAGGATCATTTGAGGGCTCTTCTGTTCTTGCTCCAATCTCACAGTTAGAAGATCAACTCAGGAAAGAGTTCCCTGGTTCCCAGCAACAGGGTGGAGTTTCTGGGCACGATAATAGATTCTGTCCATGAAAATATTTCTCACAGATCAACGACGCAGGAAGATTGCATCCACCTGTCTTGCCCTTCAGTCCTACTCAAGCCCCGCGGTGGCTCAGTGTATGGAGATGATCAGGCTCATGGTGTCCAGCATAGACGTCATTCCTTTCGCCAGGTTCCATCTCAGACCTCTTCATTTGTGCATGTTGAGACAGTGGAACGGCGATCATTCAGATCTATCACAGCGGATATCCATGGATGTTCGGACCAGGGACTCCCTTTTGGTGGATCCCTCCGGAGCATCTATCCCTGGGGACATCCTTCTTGACTGTCCTGGGAGATTGTGACAACGGATGCGAGAATGGCAGGATGGGGAGCTGTTTGGGGTGCCAGGATGGCACAAGGAAAGCGGACCCGGGAGGAGTCTCTCCTACCGATAAATATTCTGGAACTTCGAGCAATTTACAATGCTCTGGGGGCGTTCAACTTCATCAGATTTCAGACCGACAACGTTACCTCGGTGGCTTACATCAACCATTAGGGGGGGTACGAGGAGCTCCCTAGCAATAAGGGAGGTGTCTCTGATTTTGGAGTGGGTGGAGTCACACAGCTGCTCGCTCTCAGCGATCCACATTCCAGATGTGGACAACTGGGAGGCGGACTTTCTCAGCAGGCAATCCTTCCATCTGGGGGAATGGTCTCTTCACCCCAAAGTGTTTGCGGAGATTTGTCTCAGATGGGGGACGCCGGAGATGGATCTCATGGCGTCAAGACTCAATTGCAAGTTACCCCGATGCGGATCAAGGTCGAGGGATCCCCAGGCAGAGCTGATAGATGCCTTAGTGATGCCTTGGGGTTTCGGCCTAGCTTACATTTTACCACTTCTACCTCGTATAGTGGCATGCATCAAGCAGGAGCGAGCTTCGGCCATCCTGATTGCTCCAGCGTGGCTGCGGAGGACATGGTTTGCGGATCTGGTGGGGATGTCTTCCCCCTCCGCCATGGAGGTTACCTTGTAACAGGGTCCCTTTCAACATCAAAATCTCGTTTCTCTGAGGCTGACTGTGTGGAGGTTAAACGCTTAGTCTTAGCCAAGAGAGGTTTTTCTGAGAGTGTGATTGACACTCTAGTTCAGGCAAGGAAGCCGGTCGCTCGTCGCATCTACCATATGGTGTGGAAGACTTACTTGTCCTGGTGTGATAAGCATGGATATCCTTGGCACAAGGTGAAGGTATCCAGGATTCTGTCCTTTCTCCAAGAAGGTTTGGATAAGGGTCTTGCCGCCAGATTTCAGAATTATCAGTCTTGTTGCATAAGTGACTCACTGAGCTTCCTGGCATTCAATCTTTTTCATGCTCTGTCTAGAATCAGGTCTGTTTTTAGGCAGTCTGCTCCCCCATGGAGCTTAAACTTGGTCCTTAAGGTATTGCAGAGGGTTCCATTTGAGCTCTATGCATTCTATTGACATTAAAGGGACACTAAACCCCAAATTTTTCTTTCATAATTCAAGTAGAGAATACAACTTTAAACAGCATTCCAATTTACTACTTCTATTATCTAATTTGCTTCATTTTTTTTATATATATATTCTTTGTTGAAGAAATAGCAATGCACATGGGTAAGCCAATCACACGAGGCATCTACGTGCAGTTACCAATCTGCAGCTAATGAGCCTATCTAGATATGCTTTTCAGCAAATAATATCGAGAATGAAGTAAATTAGAAAGTTGTTATAAAATCGCATACTCTATATCCTGAAAGAAAATATTTGGGTTTCATGTTCCTTTTAAGATTCTGTCCTTGAAGGTTCTCTTCCTGTTGGCTATTGCATCAGCACGCAGAGTATCTGAGCTGGCTGCCTTGCAATTCGAGCCTCCTTATCTGGTTTTTCATGCGGATAAGGCTGTTCTTCGCACCGGTTTGGGGTTTCTTCCCAAGGTGGTGTTTAGCCGTAACATCAATCGGGAAATAATGGTCCCTTCTTTGTGTCCTAACCTTTCTTCTAAGGAGAGGTTACTTCATAATCTGGATGTGGTTCTATCTTCAGGCTACAAAGCATATTAGACAGTCTACATCTCTTTGTGGTGTATTCCGGGAAGAGCAAGGGGCAAAGGGCCTCTTCTACTACTTTTGTCTTTATGGTTGAGGAGCTTGATTTGCATGCGGGACATAAGCCTCCTCAGAGGATCACGGTTTATTCAGCTAGAGCTGTGACTTCATCTTGGGCCTTCAAGAATGAGGCCTTTATGGAGCAGATTTGTAAGGCGGCTACCTGGTCCTTCTTACACGCTTTCACAAAGTTTTACAAATTTGACATTTTTGCTTCTGCGGAAGCTGCTTTTGGGAGAGGTTTTACAGGCTGTAGTGCCCTCAGATTAGGCTCCGCAGTTTTACCCTCCGGTTTCATTCAGTGTCCTCTAAAGCTTGGGTATATGTCCCAAAAGTAATGAATGAAGCCGTAGACTCTCCTCCCCTTTTAGATGGAAAACATAAATTATGCTTACCTGATAATTTTATTTCCATCGTGGGGAGGAGAGTCCACGGCTCCCGCACGTAACTCTGGTGGACAGACCTACATTTTTATTTTATTGTTTATTTCAAAGTTTTATTAAGAAGGTAGATCAATTGTCACTTACAAACCAATCAAAAAGAGCAGATAAAAATGATGCATCTAGGCTGAGAACACAAATTAGGTTTATACTTGGGGTAGGGGGAGAGGAAGGCGGGGGGAGGGGAGGCGACAGGCAGATGCTGGCTACTGTTTTTATTTTATATATATATATATATATATATATATATATATATATATATATATATATATATATATATATATATATATATATATATATATATATATATATATATATATATATATATATATATATATAAAAATATATATATAAAAATTTTTTTTTTTTTTTTCCTTTTTATCACATAGAGACTGCGGGTTGCCAATGAGGTTTAAATAGAGCTGCCCAATCTTCCCATATAATTTCGTGGATATCAATTTTGTTTAGTGTAAAAAAAAAAAAGGTTCTTTTCCATTGCTTTGATATAAGCCATGATGTCTAAAAATAGATTTCCAATCAGGGGGCCTATCTTTTTCTTTCTCTTTCCCCCCCCCCCCCCCCTCGGCAGAATGACTGGGGGATGAGGGAAGTGGGGGAGGTATTTAATAAGCCTTTGGCTGGGCTGTCTTTTCTTCCTCCTGGTGGCCAGGTTCTGTGTTTCCCAAAAGTAATGAAGGAAGCCGTGGACTCTCCTCCCCACAATGGAAATAAAGTTATCAGGTAAGCATAATTTGTCTTTTAGTGCATAGCGGCAGCAAAAAATGGCTAGGAAAGCCCACAAGCCTTCAACATTTCATAGGCCTGCAAGACTGGGGCTTTTAAAGATATAATTAACTAAAGAGCTATACTATCCAATTTAATCGTATGAAAGTATAAAAACTGAAATCATAAGAATATTACATTCCACTAAAAGGGTTTACCCATGGTAATAAGTGCCAAGTAATTGGCTTTAAAAAAACAAATAACTTTCCATCTTTTTTTCAAAATTCAAACCAAATTATTGGGCTCACAGTTGTAGATACATAATAGGTAAATGAGAGTACCCAATGTCTCCTAAATGTTTAGATACCTAACTTATGTTTTCTAAACGCTGTTGCTAACGCATCCCATGAATTTGCAACATGCCATAGTCGTGGGCAAACATAACATTTTGATGTCAGAACTAAAAAAATTACACCTTTTTTGTTATCCTGCTACACTATCTGATTTACCCAATAAAACACATTAAATTATATATCTTGGCCATGCCTTGGGTAACACTTCCCAGTTGAGACACCCCCTCTCTGAAGGGGTTGAGTACCTAAATCTGTATATTGGAGCTTCTGAGGGTTAATTTACTTTAATACATTACTCTCACTCATGTATGTCTTGATCCAGTCAGTTTCAACTTTTAACCCAAAGAAGGTTTCTCCTCAAGTCTTTATGAGGAGTATCAAAGCGACCCTCTGGCAGGTCTTTTCTCTTTATATTTGAAATGTAAACATTGGTTTGAAGCAATATTGTACTTTATTATTTTTTAATTAAAAGTAAAGAACTAAGGAGAATTCTTAGCATTATTAATATTGATGGCTCATATCAATTTGTCATTACCTCCGTATACTTCTTAAATGATTCTACCTCCATAGGGTAAAAAAACAACTTGTTTCTTCTTTTAACCTCCATATTTTTCAACAGAGAAATGGGACTCCACTTCGGGGACTTGGCCAAGGTGCGGCATGTCATCACCTACAGTCTTTCTCCCTTTGAACAGAGAGCATTTCCTGGCTTTTTCTCTAAAAGCGGTCCCAATGTGTTTAGAAGATTCAGGGCACAGGTGTTAAAAGTAGGACCACGTAAGTTTTAAAACCGCTTAAATTCTGGTTGTTTATGACTATGCAACCATGGTAAATAATGCAAGTTAATTATATCAGGGATGTTTAAAAGAGACGCACACAAAGATGTAAAATTGTAGAAGCAGTAACTCCCTCAGAATGTATGAAGCCCTAACTTTATATGGAAAAATACGTTATCAATATTATTAACCCCTTTGTGACAATATAATGGTGTTCACATCGGAACAAAGTTTTAATGTAAACACTATTGGTAAAAATCGTGTGATTTCAAGGACGGGGCCGGATCACGGGGGACTGCTTATGCTTCCCAGGCCGCTTCTTGCCTTTGTCAAAGGGGGAAGCTGCAGGATGCCATATATGGTAGGAAGTTCCATGCTGTCCTAAATTACTGATATCTTGTGGACCAACAAGTGTGATACTAAATGTCATCTTAAAGGGACATGAAACCCGAATATTTTTTTTTTTTTTCTTGATTCAGAGAGAATACAATTTTTAACAGCTTTCTTATTTTACTTCTATTATCCAATTAGCTTCATTCTAACATGAGGCATATGAGCAGCCACCAATTAGCAGCTTCTGATTATTCCTAGGTATCCCTTTCGACAAACAATATCAAGAGAACAAAACAAATAATAGAAGTAAGCTGGAAAGTTGTTTAAAATCACATGCTCTATCTGAATAATTTAATTAAAAAAAAATAGGTTTTATGTCCCTTTTTTTAAGTGCTTTATCATTTATGAAGCTGAATTTGAAAACCAGTATGCAAGGATATAGAAACCATTGTACCCAAATACTTAACCATTTTTACTGGTGTATATTTTTATGCTCAAACACTTTCTCAGTGATAAGTCTTTCGGCATATCGGACAACCTTGCATGTTGGACATTTTTAACCTGAAAATGAAAAGTATTAGAAGTAGATTTAAAGTCAGTTAGTGGATCTTTGCCTAGAGTTAAAATGTAGCCATATGTTCTTTGTGCCAATGCATGCACTTATTTGCTGCCCAAACAGACGTCTGATGCACAGAACAGTTTCAATGACCATTTAACTCAAACATTACATCAAGTCACTTATGAAATCACAAATAAAATGTTGCCATAATTCTCACTGGTTTATTTTTCTGCTTATTCGTTCTCTGTTTAAGCCTTTTTATCAATGGGAGGTTTTGAAAATGAAAAACTATGTTTTGAAACTTTAAATAAGGGATTTCTTTTTTTCTTGTGTGTTTGAGAATATCCTTTTCTTGGAATACGTGCTTGATTTGGCTAAAGAGGTAGTGACACACAAATTTTTGCTAGGCTAGACACATTGAGAGAACAGGGCCAGCATTTTACTGTATGTTGGGGTTCATTTTCTGGGTACATTATTATTTTTTTTTTTTTTTTTTTTCTCTTGATGATCAAATATGTGCCGGCATAGTGAGAAATCACGCAAAAACTTTGGGGTCTTTTTTTTTTTTTTTTTTTTTTTTTTTTTTTAGCATTATATGATAATGGAACTATCTCTCCTTCACATCCAGAACTAGTAGCTAAACAGCCCTTAAGCTAAAATTTGCCACATCAGGCACAACCCCTTGCCATAGTAGAGATCTTTAGATCATCAGACCCTGCCTTGATTGTAAATACTGTACATAGCGCTTTATTTCATTTTCCAAAATGTCTTACTTTTTTGCCACAATAAAATGCTTTTTAAGCTACTTCTTTAAGGGATAAGGAAACGGTAGCATTAGGCACATATTACATTTTGCTACACCCTGTTTTAGGTAGGCCAAGTACAAATCAAAGTTATTCACCTGCTAATTTACAATAGTACTTTCCATTACTGTGTATTGTTAGACAAATAATATAGTAATACAATTGTTTAAAATGTTCTGTATATTTTTCAGCTTTCCTGCTTGCATACATAACTTATTCCTGGGGAACGCAAGAGCATGCAAATAACAAGAAAAAGGATGAGTCCTTGTATGAAAATGAGTAAAGCAGCCAAGCGTGGTGGAAATGTTTCCCAATTGTGACTTTTTTCTTTGGGTCTGCAATTTTTGCAGTGTTTCAAAGGAATATTTATTTGGTTGTTAATGCTACTTCAATAAAATTCTATTTCACATTGACCTTAGTGGGGTTTTTTTTGTTTTGTTACATTTTTATTATAGGAAACAGATTAATAAGGTTCTAGACATACTTCCAAGCAAGTGTTCCTGGGGATTATTGTAGTATTTTAAAGGGAATGTATGGTCAACCACTATGGAACTTTGCTATGCTTAAATTGTGTCTCCATAAACATAGTCGCTAAGATTATTATTTTTTTTTTTTTTTTTAAAAAACGATCCATTATTGTTTTATAGATCTTTTATAATCTATACCGTATTTTGGCCAATTGATACTTCCTGCTTCCGCTCTATACGTAGCCCTAAAGCGCGGTCCCGCAAATGAATGAATATGCGCATGCGCCACTCTCCGCTCACGGTTCATATGAGCTATGGAAGCAGCTGTCTCTTCTCTTACTTTCGTGGCGGCTGAAACAGAGCATGCTCTGTTTCAGCCGCCACGAAAGTAAGAGAAGAGACAGCTGCTTCCATAGCTCATATTAACCGTGAGCGAAGAGTGGCGCATATTCATTCATTTGAGGCTCATGAACGCGCATATCTACTGAAATTGACATCCAATTATTCCTGAATGCGCTCTGTAAACCATGGGCGTATTTGTAAAGGGGGTTGAATCCCCCAGGGGGGCATCGTGGATTGGAAACTGTAGAATTCGTCATCGATAACGAAAATTTAGATTTTTCTCCCTCCATTCCCTGCATATGAAAATAGATAACATAAACAAGACGAGCGTATACATCTAAAACTTTGGGGGGCTTGCTTAGGAGTCTAAAAAATCAGCACAATGTGTAAAAAAAAACAACAAAAAAAAAACTAAACATTGTTACAAAAAAACACACTACCCGATGGGCTATATAAATGGATAATCTACAAAACATTTATGCAAAAAAAATCTGGTGTACAATGGCCCTTTAAATCTGTACACTAAGAAGAAATTTCCCAAAAGCAGCACTAGCAACATTAAAACAAGTTTTGTACTACCTGTTATAACTGATACTTCTTGCCGTTTAATAAAATATGGTAGGCATGTTGTTCGATTTTATCTGTAATCATCCTAATCTGACAGGTTATAGCATTATTTGTTTCAGTGGTTGATTATCCACTCTAATGCTCAATAAATCTATGTATATGCGTTAACTTTTTATACTAAATAAGGCAGAGCAAATACATTGGCCTATGCTAAAGAATCCTAGTAAATCTTCATATTTACTGTTAATGGTGTATTAAGTCTATCTATAGGAAGCATATGATGTATATCATGAGCTGCTTTATTGTATGTTGGTCTAATTTAATAAGTGCATAATGTATTATACCAGCACTTTTGATCATTTTAGTTGAATAACACTCTTTTCTAGCTGATGACAAATCTAGTATTACATATCAGATGATGTGCTTCAGTTGGAACCCTTGATAGAGACTCAGATTTTGATGTTAGTTAAAGCTTTGTTTTTGCAATACTTACTTGATAAGTAACTAGACTGGCTGGACAGACAGACGTCTAATGTATGTAGTCAGATGATTGGACAATATACATAATTTGGCATTAAAGGACCCTTAAGCATAATTGACAAATACATCTCAAAAATACAATGCAACAGCACTTACTTAGAATTTTAAATGAGTAGATACATTTTCTGGCCAATGTCAGTTATTCAATTTTCCTCCTCCCTGTATTGTGTGACAGCCATCAGCCAATCACAAAATGCATATATGTATATAATGCACTCCTGCACATGCTCAGTAGGCTTTGGTGCCTCGAAGTGTGCATATAAAGATGGTGCACACTTTGATAAAGTAAATTGGAAAATTTGGGTTTTGATCTAGGCCCAAATAGTTGTTAAAGCTTCTTCTCTGGGATCCCCTTCCCATAATTAGGCCACTAGTTGCATATGCGCACCACACCTCTTAAATTCCCAGCAGTGAAGAGGTTAATTAGTCAGCTGGTAAGGATAATAATATTCCTTGTGTAAAGATTGCCCTTCCACTTTTTTTTTCTCCCCCACCCACACATTTCACCACCATCTTAATAATGAGACTGTCTGCCAGTACCTAAGTTTTAGGGCTTTATTTTCTGCAGTGTCTAATCCCCCTCACCTCCTGACTCCTCCCAAACAGCTCTATAATTCCCCCCCCCCCCTCCATGGTTTCTGCCATCATAGGTACTTGCAGCTGTCTGCCAGCACCCAGTTAATATACTTTTTCTTTTTAATGACACGATGAGTCCATGGATCATCTTAATTATTAATAGGATATTCACCTGGTCTGCAGGAGGCAACAAAGAGCACCACAGCAAGGCTGTTAAATATCACATCCCTTCACTCCCAACCCAGTCATTCCCTTCGCTTGCGTTAGTGATAGGAAGTGGTGGTGTTAGTTATGATTCTTCAATCAAGAGTTTATTATTTTTAAAGTGGTACAAGATTGTGCTGCTTTGTCTTAGAGTAGCCGTAGGCCATATCAGTCTCTCTTCAGTTGAGCATTGGTGGCTTTAGAGCAATGGGAACTTGTGGGACATAATTCTCACTGTGCCTCCCATGTATTTCTTGCTGCCCTATCTCCTTTAGTCTGAGGTAAAGATTACTCGGCATGTTTTTCCTCCACAGGTCGATGTGAGGGAGAGGACCTCTCAAGCCTGTGAGCTGCCTTGCTGTCAGGCAGAAGTAGAGGTAAGTGCTACTTTATTTTTTCTGGGGGGACTCAGAAAGAAGGGAGCACGCTATTAATGACAAAGTGCACAGGGAAAGAGGAGGCACGTTATGTTAGGGACACTATAAACTCTCAATGACTGGAGAGGAATTGGGACAGCATTACATTGCTGGCACTTGGGCTGGAGAAATGCTTTTATCATGGCTCTGGTGGTTTAAACATTTTATTTTTACAAAATGACGAACGGGGCTACCATGGTAACGCCCATGATGGGAGGATCATTCTGAACTGCGCGCCACTTTAGTTGCGCTTCAGTCCGGGAGACAAGTACAAGACTACATCAGGTCGTGACTAGAAGCGTATGGTCCGTACAGAGCATTTCTAGCACCGGAGTTGAGATTGCTCTTCTGAAGCGCTAAACGGATAGACAGTACATCAATAGCTGAAAGGATTATTGGATTGTCTGTCAGGTAGGAGCACCTCAGCAGGGTAGCTGCGGTGCAGAGGTGCTTTTTTTTGTACTCCTATTTGTAAATTGCTAATTGAACGATATTCAGTAAAAAAGTTAACGTTTTAAATTTAAAGAGACAGTAACGTCTTCATTTTAAAATTTTTAAATAAGGTTAAAGGATTACTTTCTGTTAAAAATTTTAAGCCAAACAACTAACATATTAAAGTTAATAAACATTAATTAAAACCTACTGACCTATATTTTCTCCAAAACGAAGTTTCATAACGTTATAAAAGTTATATCTTTTATTCCCCGATGTCACGTTATCCTGCCCACTATTTTCAGCACTGCGTGTTCAAAATACTTAAACCAATGAAATTGTGTTTAAAACGCCATTTTGAAACCTAGGTATTGTAAACGGATTGGTACAGAGCAAAGGATATCCACGGAGTGGGTATGGAAAACAAATTTGCAGACAAGATTTCTGATATACGGTAGAGATATGTTAATGAAATGCTATTGATAAAAAGCATATTTGGGGTAGTTAGTAACAGTCATAGAAAATATTTACTTACAGTGGCCCTTTAAAAAAATGTATTGCATATTTGGTCAATTGTGAACAAGTATGGACCAAGGGGCCTTGCAAGATGTTACTTGCTCCTTGTGTTTTAAAGCCAATGTGGAACCACCAATCCCTTTCTGTCCCTCATGTATTGAGAGGACTTTATAGGAAAAAGATTTTTTTCTGAGCCAACTTTTTCTAAAGCGGATGTTGTTCAGGAGTCTAATGATGAGGTTCAATATATGCCGCAGCTTTCTCCCCAAGCGTCCCAAATTTTACCGCCCTCACAAGCAGTGCCCTGCGCTTCCTCTCTGGCTCCCACCGGAGTTACTCTAAGGGACATCGCATCTCTCATGTCTTCTACAATTTTCTGATGCGTTGTCTGCTTTTCCAATGTTGCAGGGAAAGCGTAAGAGGACAATCAGACGTTCAGTAAGCGAGGATTCTGATGCAGTTGTTGCGATTTCGGAGGTTCCCTCCCAGAAACCCGAAGAGGAGGATACGGCTGTAGCATCTGAAGGTGAAATTTCAGATTCGGAAAGTGTAATTCCTCTTGCTAATACTGAGGTTGTATCTTTTAGGTTTAAGCTAGAACACCTCCGTCTGTTACTTTTAGCTACTTTGGACGACAGTGACTCTACGGTAGTAGTTGTTCCTAAGAAGTCTAGTAAGCTGAACAAATATATTTCAAGGTTCATTCCTCAACAGATGTGTTTCTGAGATAATTGCTAAGGAATGGGAGAGACCGGGCATACCCTTTTCCCCATCTCCTATTTTTAAGAAGATGTTTCCCATAGCCAATTCTATCAAGGAGGCTTGGCAGACAGTGCCCAGGGTGGAAGGGGCCGTTTCCACCTTAGCTAAGAGAACTACTATTCCCATAGAGGATAGTTGTGCCTTCAAGGATCCAATGGACAGAAAGTTAGAGGGTTTATTCAAAAAGATGTATGTACACCAGGGCCTGCAATGGCAGCCAGCTGTGTGCATTGCTACCGTCACTAGTGCGGCGGCGTATTGGTTTGATGCACTGTCTGAGGCTATCAGGACAGAAACTTCTTTGGATGAGATCCAAGATAGGCTAAAGGCGCTTTAACTAGCTAATGCCTTTATTACGGACGCTTCCCTTCAAGTTATCAAGCTGGGAGCTAAGATTTCGGGTTTCTCTATTCTAGCTTGCAGAGCCTTATGGTTAAAACCTTGGTCTGCGGATGTCTCCTAAGTCTAAGCTTCTGGCTATTCCTTACAAGGGGAAGTCCTTGTTTGGACCTGGCCTGTCGGAAATTATCTCTGATATCACGGGAGGTAAGGGTCATCTTCTCCCTCAAGATAAGAGAAACAAACAAAAAGGACGACAGAGTAATTTTTGTTCCTTTCAAAATTTCAAGGGAAATTCTTCCTCTTCCTCCTCTAAGCAGGAACAATCTAAACCTGCATGGAGACCCAATCAGTCTTGGAATAAGGGAAAACAATCCAAAAAGCCTGCTATTGAATCCAAGACAGCATGAAGGGCATGCCCCCGATCCGGGACCGGATCTGGTAGGGGGCAGACTTTCCTCCTTCGCTCAGGCTTGGGTGCGAGATGTTCAGGATCCCTGGGCAATAGAAATAGTGTCTCAGAGATACAAACTAGAGTTCAAAAGTTTTCCTCCCATAAGCAGGTTTCTACTTTCAAGATTATCTGCAGACCAGACAAAGAGAGAGGCGTTCTTACACTGTGTATGAGACCTCTCTGCCCTGGGAGTGATCGTTCCCGTTCCAGTACAGGAACAGGGTCAGGGTTTTTATTCCAATCTGTCCGTGGTTCCCAAAAAGGAGGGAACCTTCAGACCAATTTTAGATCTCAAGAGTCTAAACAAATTTCTCAGGGTACCGTCCTTCAAGATAGAAACTATTCGTTCCATTCTTCCCTTGATCCAAGAGGGTCAATTTATGACAACAGTGGATTTAAAGGACGCGTATCTACATGTTCCTATTCACAGGGATCATCATAAGTTCCTAAGGCTTGCCTTCCTGGACAAACACTTCCAGTTCGTGGCTCTTCCTTTCGGTCTTGCCACAGCTCCCAGAATTTTCACAAAGGTTCTGGGATCGCTGTTGGCGGTGCTTCAGTCACGGGGCATTGCAGTGGCGCCCTATCTGGACGACATCCTAGTCCAGGCGCCATCCTTTCAACAAGCAAGATCCCACACGGACATGGTGTTATCCTTCCTGCAATCTCATGGGTGGAAGGTAAATTTGGAAAAGAGTTCCTTAGTCCCAAATGCAAGGGTAACTTTCTTGGAAACAATAATAGATTCCCTGTCTATGAAGATTTTTCTGACAGAAGTCAGGAAATCAAAGATTATCAATACTTGTCTAGTCCTTCAGTCCATTCCTTGCCCGTCAGTGGCTCAGTGCATAGAGGTAATCGGGCTGATGGTCGCGGCATCATCCCGTTTGCTCTGTTCCACCTCAGACCTCTGCAGTTAAGCATGCTCAGGCAATGGAACAGAGATTATGCGGATTTGTCTCCTTGAATACTACTGGAGCAGGAGACGAGGGATTCTCTTTAATGGTGGTTGTCTCTGGATCATCTCTCCCAGGGAACCTGCTTTTGCAGACCATCTTGGGTGATTGTGACAACAGATGCCAGCCTTCTAGGGTGGGGAGCAGTCTGGGGCTTCCTAAGGACTCAGGGAGTTTGGACTCAGTCTGTTCTTCCTATAAACATTCTGGAACTGAGAGTGATCTTCAATACTCTTCTGGCCTGGCCCCAGTTAGCCTCGGTCCGATTTATCAGGTTCCAGTCGGACAACATCACTTCAGTGGCTTACATCAATCAGGGAGGAATGAGGAGTTCCTTAGCGATGACCGAGGTAGCCAAAATAATCCAGTGGGCGGAAGCCCACTCTTGCTGTCTGTCGGCGATCCACATCCCAACTGGGAGGCGGATTTCCTGAGCAGGCAGACCTTTCATCCAGGGGAGTGGGAACTCCATCCAGAAGTGTTCTCCAACCTGATTCTCAAGCCGGAATTGGATCTCATGGCATCCCGACAGAATGCAGAGATACGGGTTGAGGTCCAGGGACCCCCAGGTGGAGCTGATAGATGCTCTGGAGGTCCCTTGGACCTTCAGTCTAGCATACCTATTTCCTCTGTTTGCTCCTCTTGCTCGGGTCATTGCTCAAATCAAGCAGGAGAGGGTGATCCTCATCGCAGGATTTGGTATGCAGATCTGGCGGACATGGCTTCTCTGCTACCTTGGAGACTTCCGTTGAGGAAGGACCTTCTAATAGAGGGGCCCTTCACACAAATCTAGTTTCTCTGAAGCAGACTGCGTGGAGATTGAACGCCTAATTTTATTCAAGCGGGGTTTTTCTGACTCGGTCATAGAGACCATGATTCAGGCTCGTAAGCCTGTAACTAGAAATATTTACCATAAGAAATGCCGTAAATATCTACTGGTGTGAATCCAAGGGTTTCTCATGGAGTAGAGTTAGGATTCCGAGAATTTTGTCTTTTCTCAAAGAGGGTTTGGAGAAAGGATTATCGACAAGTTCCCTAAAAGGTCAAATCTCTGCCTTATCTATTTTGTTACACAAACGTCTGGCAGAGGTTCCAGATGTACAATCATTTTGTCAGACCTGTGTTGAAACCAGTTACGCCTCCATGGAGTCTGAATTTAGTTCTTTAAGTTCTTCAAGGGGCTCCGTTTAAACCTAGGCATTCCTTAGATATTAAGTTATCTTGGAAAGTTTTTTTTTTATTGTTTCTATTTCTTCTGCTCGCAGTGTCAGAGCTCTCTGCATTGCAGTATGAGTCCCCTTACCTTATTTTTCATTCTGACAAGGTAGGTAGTTCTATGTACTAAATTAGGATTTCTTCTATCTTTCTTTCTGATCGGAACATTAATCAGGAGATTGTTGTTCCTCCTTTGTGTCCTAATCCTACTTCTCAGAAGGAACAGCTTCTGCACAATTTGGACGTGGTTCGTGCTTTAAAGTTTTACCTGCAGGCGACTAAGGATTTTTGTCAGTCTTCTGCTTTGTTTGTCGTTTTCTCAGGGAAACGTAAGGGACAGAAAGCTCTGGCTACTTCTTTCTTTTTGGCTGAAGAGTATCATACGTTTTGCATATGAGTCCTCTCCACACTTTTTTTCAAAATTCTAGAAATTTGACACTTTTTTTTCCCTCGGCTGAGTCCGCTTTTGGGAGAAAGGTTCTTCAAGCAGTGGTGCCTTCCTTTTAGGTTCCCTGTCTTATCCCTCCCGTATCATCTGTGTACTCTAGCTTGGGTATTGTTTCCCATTAGTAATTAAGATGATCCGTGGACTCATCGTGTCATTGAAAAGAAAATTTATGCTTACCTGATAAAAAAAAAAAAAAAAAAAAAAAAGAATTTGACACGAGTCCACAGCCCACCCTGTTTTTTGTAAGAGATAGGTTGTTGGGTTTATAAACTTGAGACACCTCTGCACCTTGTTGCTTCCTTTCTCTCCTTAACTTCGGTCGAATGACTGGGTTGAGAGTGAAGGGAGGTGATATTTAACGCTTTGCTGTGGTGCTCCTTGCCGCCTCCTGCTGACCAGGAGGTGAATATCCCATTAATAATTAAGATGAATCATGGATTCATAGTGTTAAAAAAGAAATACATTTATCAGGTAAGCATACGTTTTCTTTTTTTTATGCAAAAAAAAAATTCTGTAGTGTAGCAATCCCCCCCACCTTCTCCATCCAAGCAATGTTACTGTAGGCCCTACTCTTCCCTCTCATAATCCATTTTTCTGTAGTGTAGTGAACCACTCCCCTTTGGCGATGGGACATTTCTCTTCTTCACTGTCTCAATGATGTGGTTTTATATTGTGAAGGGAGCAAGATCAGTGCTTCTTTACCATATGAAGGCAGATGCCTTCTGCCTCAGTCTTGACTGCCTAAGCTGACAGCCTTGACCGCAGCATGCTCTACAGTGTTGGACGTAGGTACTATGTCAATAGGGCAGGCTGGGCAAAGTACTGTATGATGTAGTTACATCCATATGGAGCAAGGGGTTAAAAGGACATGTAAGTCATAATACTGCAAACTATGGATGTGCAAAAATTTGTTTCTAAATTCATTAGCGAAATAAATGCAGAAAAGGCAGCTGTTTCTGTCTTTTAGCTCGTTTTGACACTGGATTTAGTAGAGTGAAAGTTCACAAACCTATTGCCAATTAAAGTGATACTAAACCCAATTTCTCCAACATAGGTGTGTCCGGTCCACGGCGTCATCCTTACTTGTGGGATATTCTCTTCCCCAACAGGAAATGGCAAAGAGCCCAGCAAAGCTGGTCACATGATCCCTCCTAGGCTCCGCCTACCCCAGTCATTCTCTTTGCCGTTGTACAGGCAACATCTCCACGGAGATGGCTTAGAGTTTTTTAGTGTTTAACTGTAGTTTTTATTATTCAATCAAGAGTTTGTTATTTTAAAATAGTGCTGGTATGTACTATTTACTCTGAAACAGAAAAGAGATGAAGATTTCTGTTTGTAAGAGGAAAATGATTTTAGCAACCGTTACTAAAATCGATGGCTGTTCCACACAGGACTGTTGAGAGGAATTAACTTCAGTTGAGGGAACAGTGAGCAGAATTTTGCTGCTTGAGGTATGACACATTTCTAACAAGACGATGTAATGCTGGAAGCTGTCATTTTCCCTATGGGATCCGGTAAGCCATTTTTATTACAGACAGTAAATAAGGGCTTCACAAGGGCTTTTTAAGACTGTAGACATTTTCTGGGCTAAATCGATTCATATATAAACATATTTAGCCTTGAGGAATCATTTTAATCTGGGTATTTTGTAAAATAATATCGGCAGGCACTGTTTTGGACACCTGATTCTCTAGGGGCTTTCCCTAATCATAGGCAGAGTCTCATTTTCGCGCCGGTATTGCGCACTTGTTTTTGAGAAGCATGACATGCAGTCGCATGTGTGAGGAGCTCTGATACATAGAAAAGACTTTCTGAAGGCGTCATTTGGTATCGTATTCCCCTTTGGGCTTGGTTGGGTCTCAGCAAAGCAGATACCAGGGACTGTAAAGGGGTTAAAGATAAAAACGGCTCCGGTTCCGTTATTTTAAGGGTTAAAGCTTCCAAATTTGGTGTGCAATACTTTTAAGGCTTTAAGACACTGTGGTGAAATTTTGGTGAATTTTGAACAATTCCTTCATACTTTTTCGCAATTGCAGTAATAAAGTGTGTTCAGTTTAAAATTTAAAGTGACAGTAACGGTTTTATTTTAAAACGTTTTTTGTACTTTGTTATCAAGTTTATGCCTGTTTAACATGTCTGAACTACCAGATAGACTGTGTTCTGAATGTGGGGAAGCCAAGGTTCCTTCTCATTTAAATAGATGTGATTTATGTGACACAAAATTTAGAGAAAATGATGCCCAAGATGATTCCTCAAGTGAGGGGAGTAAGCATGGTACTGCATCATCCCCTCCTTCGTCTACACCAGTCTTGCCCACTCAGGTGGCCCCTAGTACATCTAGCGCGCCAATACTCCTTACTATGCAACAATTAACGGCTGTAATGGATAATTCTATCAAAAACATTTTAGCCAAAATGCCCACTTATCAGCGTAAGCGCGACTGCTCTGTTTTAGATAATACTGAAGAGCATGAGGACGCTGATGATATTGTTTCTGAAGGGCCCCTACACCAGTCTGAGGGGGCCAGGGAGGTTTTGTCTGAGGGAGAAATTTCAGATTCAGGGAAAATTTCTCAACAAGCTGAACCTGATGTGATTACATTTAAATTTAAGTTGGAACATCTCCGCGCTCTGCTTAAGGAGGTGTTATCCACTCTGGATGATTGTGAGAATTTGATCATTCCAGAGAAACTATGTAAAATGGACAAGTTCCTAGAGGTCCCGGGGCCCCCAGAAGCTTTTCCTATACCCAAGCGGGTGGCGGACATTGTAAATAAAGAATGGGAAAGGCCCGGTATACCTTTCGTCCCTCCCCCCATATTTAAAAAATTGTTTCCTATGGTCGACCCCAGAAAGGACTTATGGCAGACAGTCCCCAAGGTCGAGGGGGCGGTTTCTACTTTAAACAAACGCACCACTATACCCATAGAAGATAGTTGTGCTTTCAAAGATCCTATGGATAAAAAATTAGAAGGTTTGCTTAAAAAGATGTTTGTTCAGCAAGGTTACCTTCTACAACCAATTTCATGCATTGTCCCTGTCACTACAGCCGCGTGTTTCTGGTTCGATGAGCTAGAAAAGGCGATCACTAGTGATTCTCCTCCTTATGAGGAGATTATGGACAGAATCCGTGCTCTCAAATTGGCTAATTCTTTCACCCTAGACGCCACTTTGCAATTGGCTAGGTTAGCGGCGAAAAATTCTGGGTTTGCTATTGTGGCGCGCAGAGCGCTTTGGTTGAAATCTTGGTCAGCGGATGCGTCTTCCAAGAACAAATTGCTTAACATTCCTTTCAAGGGGAAAACGCTGTTTGGCCCTGACTTGAAAGAGATTATTTCTGATATCACTGGGGGTAAGGGCCACGCCCTTCCTCAGGATAGGTCTTTCAAGGCCAAAAATAAACCTAATTTTCGTCCCTTTCGTAGAAACGGACCAGCCCCAAGTGCTACGTCCTCTAAGCAAGAGGGTAATACTTCTCAAGCCAAGCCAGCCTGGAGACCAATGCAAGGCTGGAACAAGGGAAAGCAGGCCAAGAAACCTGCCACTGCTACCAAGACAGCATGAAATGTTGGCCCCCGATCCGGGACCGGATCTGGTGGGGGGCAGACTCTCTCTCTTCGCTCAGGCTTGGGCAAGAGATGTTCTGGATCCTTGGGCACTAGAAATAGTCTCCCAAGGTTATCTTCTGGAATTCAAGGGGCTTCCCCCAAGGGGGAGGTTCCACAGGTCTCAATTGTCTTCAGACCACATAAAAAAACAGGCATTCTTACATTGTGTAGAAGACCTGTTAAAAATGGGAGTGATTCATTCTGTTCCATTAGGAGAACAAGGGATGGGGTTCTACTCCAATCTGTTCGTAGTTCCCAAAAAAGAGGGAACGTTCAGACCAATCTTAGATCTCAAGATCCTAAACAAGTTTCTCAAGGTTCCATCGTTCAAAATGGAAACCATTCGAACAATTCTTCCTTCCATCCAGGAAGGTCAATTCATGACCACGGTGGATTTAAAGGATGCGTATCTACATATTCCTATCCACAAGGAACATCATCGGTTCCTAAGGTTCGCATTCCTGGACAAGCATTACCAGTTTGTGGCACTTCCTTTCGGATTAGCCACTGCTCCAAGGATTTTCACAAAGGTACTAGGGTCCCTTCTAGCGGTGCTAAGACCAAGGGGCATTGCAGTAGTACCTTACTTGGACGACATTCTGATTCAAGCGTCGTCCCTTCCTCAAGCAAAGGCTCACACGGACATAGTCCTGGCCTTTCTCAGATCTCACGGATGGAAAGTGAACGTAGAAAAGAGTTCTCTATCTCCGTCAACAAGGGTTCCCTTCTTGGGAACAATAATAGACTCCTTAGAAATGAGGATTTTTCTGACAGAGGCCAGAAAAACAAAACTTCTAAACTCTTGTCAAATACTTCATTCCGTTCCTCTTCCTTCCATAGCGCAGTGCATGGAAGTAATAGGTTTGATGGTAGCGGCAATGGACATAGTTCCTTTTGCGCGCATTCATCTAAGACCATTACAACTGTGCATGCTCAGTCAGTGGAATGGGGACTATACAGACTTGTCTCCGACGATACAAGTAAATCAGAGGACCAGAGATTCACTCAGTTGGTGGCTGTCCCTGGACAACCTGTCACAAGGGATGAACTTCCGCAGGCCAGAGTGGGTCATTGTCACGACCGACGCCAGTCTGATGGGCTGGGGCGCGGTCTGGGGACCCCTGAAAGCTCAGGGTCTTTGGTCTCGGGAAGAATCTCTTCTACCGATTAAATATTCTGGAACTGAAAGCGATACTCAATGCTCTCAAGGCTTGGCCTCAGCTAGCAAAGGCCAAGTTCATACGGTTTCAATCAGACAACATGACGACTGTTGCGTACATCAACCATCAGGGGGGAACAAGGAGTTCCCTGGCGATGGAAGAAGTGACCAAAATCATTCAATGGGCGGAGACTCACTCCTGCCACCTGTCTGCAATCCACATCCCAGGAGTGGAAAATTGGGAAGCGGATTTTCTGAGTCGTCAGACATTACATCCGGGGGAGTGGGAACTCCATCCGGAAATCTTTGCCCAAATTACTCAACTGTGGGGCATTCCAGACATGGATCTGATGGCCTCTCGTCAGAACTTCAAGGTTCCTTGCTACGGGTCCAGATCCAGGGATCCCAAGGCGACTCTAGTAGATGCACTAGTAGCACCTTGGACCTTCAAACTAGCTTATGTATTCCCGCCGTTTCCTCTCATCCCCAGGCTGGTAGCCAGGATCAATCAGGAGAGGGCATCGGTTATCTTGATAGCTCCTGCGTGGCCACGCAGGACTTGGTATGCAGATCTGGTAAATATGTCATCGGCTCCACCATGGAAGCTACCTTTGAGACGAGACCTTCTTGTTCAAGGTCCGTTCGAACATCCGAATCTGGTCTCACTCCAACTGACTGCTTGGAGATTGAACGCTTGATCTTATCAAAACGAGGGTTCTCAGATTCTGTTATTGATACTCTTGTTCAGGCCAGAAAGCCTGTAACTAGAAAAATTTACCACAAAATATGGAAAAAATATATCTGTTGGTGTGAATCTAAAGGATTCCCTTGGGACAAGGTAAAAATTCCCAAGATTCTATCCTTTCTTCAAGAAGGATTGGAGAAAGGATTATCTGCAAGTTCCTTGAAGGGACAGATTTCTGCCTTGTCTGTGTTACTTCACAAAAAGCTGGCAGCTGTGCCAGATGTTCAAGCCTTTGTTCAGGCTCTGGTTAGAATCAAGCCTGTTTACAAACCTTTGACTCCTCCTTGGAGTCTCAACTTAGTTCTTTCAGTTCTTCAGGGGGTTCCGTTTGAACCCTTACATTCCGTTGATATTAAGTTATTATCTTGGAAAGTTTTGTTTTTGGTTGCAATTTCTTCTGCTAGAAGAGTTTCAGAATTATCTGCTCTGCAGTGTTCTCCTCCTTATCTGGTGTTCCATGCAGATAAGGTGGTTTTACGTACTAAACCTGGTTTTCTTCTGAAAGTTGTTTCTAACAAAAACATTAACCAGGAGATAGTCGTGCCTTCTTTGTGTCCGAATCCAGTTTCAAAGAAGGAACGTTTGTTGCACAATTTGGATGTTGTTCGCGCTCTAAAATTCTATTTAGATGCTACAAAGGATTTTAGACAAACATCTTCCTTGTTTGTTGTTTATTCTGGTAAAAGGAGAGGTCAAAAAGCAACTTCTACCTCTCTCTCTTTTTGGATTAAAAGCATCATCAGATTGTCTTATGAGACTGCCGGACGGCAGCCTCCTGAAAGAATCACAGCTCATTCCACTAGGGCTGTGGCTTCCACATGGGCCTTCAAGAACGAGGCTTCTGTTGATCAGATATGTAGGGCAGCGACTTGGTCTTCACTGCACACTTTTACCAAATTTTACAAGTTTGATACTTTTGCTTCTTCTGAGGCTATTTTTGGGAGAAAGGTTTTGCAAGCCGTGGTGCCTTCCATTTAGGTGACCTGATTTGCTCCCTCCCTTCATCCGTGTCCTAAAGCTTTGGTATTGGTTCCCACAAGTAAGGATGACGCCGTGGACCGGACACACCTATGTTGGAGAAAACAGAATTTATGTTTACCTGATAAATTACTTTCTCCAACGGTGTGTCCGGTCCACGGCCCGCCCTGGTTTTTTAATCAGGTCTGATAATTTATTTTCTTTAACTACAGTCACCACGGTATCATATGGTTTCTCCTATGCAAATATTCCTCCTTTACGTCGGTCGAATGACTGGGGTAGGCGGAGCCTAGGAGGGATCATGTGACCAGCTTTGCTGGGCTCTTTGCCATTTCCTGTTGGGGAAGAGAATATCCCACAAGTAAGGATGACGCCGTGGACCGGACACACCGTTGGAGAAAGTAATTTATCAGGTAAACATAAATTCTGTTTTTGTTTCTTTCGTGATTCAGAGCATGCAATTTTAAGCAACTTTCTAATTTTCTTCGTTCTCTTGCTTCTCTTTGAAAAAGCAGAAATGTTTAGGAACTGGTCCATTTTTTTTCCAGCACCTGGGTAGCACTTGCTGATTGGTGGCTACATTTAACCACCAATCAGCAAGCGCTACCCAGGTGCTGAACCAAAGATGGGCCGGCTTGTAAGTTTTTATTCCTGCTTTTTCAAATAAAGATACCAAGAGAACGAAGAAAATTCGGTAATAGGAGTAAATTAGAAACTTGCTTAAAAGTGCATTCTCTCTGAATCATGAAAGAAAGAATTTGGGTTTAGTATCCCTTTTAAATTGAAAAGTTTCAAAAGCAATTTTGTGACATGTTGATGTGCTCAAATATATTTACTGTAGTGTTTTTGTCTTAAAAATGATCCAGTGTACCTGCTTGAGTGTATTAAACTGTTCAAAAATAACTGTTTATTTTGTCTTTTGAAAAAGCTGATTTTTGCCTGTTGAAGGTTATACTGAAAATTTGAATACAGTAGTATTGGCTATATAAAAGCAATGCAAAGAAGAAGTAGAAGCAGAAGAAATAATCAAATTCCAAATGGGGGTGGAAGAGATTGGAAACAGTGTTCTTCCAAAAAAAAATTAGAAACAGAAATTGTAATTTCCAGGAAAAAGGGGTTTATTGTGTAACTAAATGGTGAAGTAGGGAGTGCCAATATAGTAGATAACAAAAAAGGCTTAGCATGACTTTGGCTAAAACATGATCCAATCCACATTCATTATATTAGCAAAATATCCATTGATTTGCAGTTCTTGACATCTGTCCTGAAGCCAATTAGAAACGTATATGGTCAGTTGTTATCAGTGTTGCCAAACACTTTTAACTTTCAGATTTACAGAAAAATACATTAAAAAGGGCAAAATAAAAGTATATTTCCATTTTCACTACACAAATTACTTTATATTACAATCTTAACCCTTTGATTGCTAATGACGGCTCTGAGCCATCACAGAGTTTCCCACTCTGGTGCTAATGACGGCTCAGAGCCGTCACTAGCACTCTCCCACCCCCACTGCATAGTGACAGGCATCGCCAGGGCTTTACGTTATGCGCGGTTACATCACGCGCAATAATGTGATGATGTCACCGCACAACTTTATTTATATTTAACAATGTTAAGTATAGGAGCAGAGGGGGTCTGAAAAAAAAAAAGTTAAAATAATTTTGTTCAGAAAATAAAAAAAAAATCTTAGCACTCAAAGGGTTAAAATGTTTACTGTCCCTTTAAACTGTCTGTTTTTTTTTTTTTTTGTTTTTTTTGCAAATTAGGCATAGTTTTTGAGTCTGGGGACATTATCAGTTATTTGTAGAACGATACAGTCTTGATAAAGGCGCATATACAGTGCTGAAACGTGTAGATTTTGACTATCCAGTGTGACTAACATTGGCTCCAGCGAAAGGACGGCAGAACCACAAAAGAATCACTCCCCCCCACGACCCGGCTATCGGATTGGACCTCCGAGGACCACGTGTATCAAACTACACACGCCAGGGTAGGAAGGATTTGCCGGGAAGCTCAAACGGTGAGACGCCGACGGGAGAGGTGAAGTACATCCCGCTACAACAGATCACAGAGGCAGCCTTCCCATAACCTAAGAGAATCCAGAGGAGGTAAGGGATAGCGGTAGTCCGGTAAGGGGGAGCACCGCTTCGTTTTTGTTTCACAGATGAAGTTGAAATCGCTCTGTCAAATTGAGCATTTTTAAACCTCTCTGTCTAATTGAGCATTTTTAACAGCAGCACATATCCTTTTGGGAAAATTTAAAATAGTTGTGGCCAGAACTTCGTTTATAACTCTGTTTACAACTAATCGTTATAGAACGATCCATAACGCATAACCACCACTGTTTGGTTTCGACCAGGAACTTTTAACACAAACTGAAACCTATATGGTCAATAGTAATCCTTTCTTAACAATTGTTTTTACCAGCCGCTATCTGTTACTATTTGTTGCTATTTTGTGTCTATGTATGAATTGTTGCAACTTCGTGTTTATGTATGAATTGGAACTAACTATAAGTATAGTACAGTTTCGATAAACCACCATTTTTAATGCACATTTTATAGTAAAATTAATATAAATTCAATTTGCTTTTGTTTATTATATTGGATGAATATATCATATCATAGAGTATACGACATACAAATATTGCTACGATCACCATTCCAATACTAAATATAGAAAAATCACCATTCCACAAGTAGTTTTTTCTCACATTTATCCAACGGATCACACAAAAATATTTTATATTTAGTACACGCCACATAGGAATATTACATTAACATATATGCTATTATAAATACACGTAATTCTGATATCCAAAAATAAACACGATCACGGTTTGCGTTTAACCATTATATCAACACTCTATTCTTATGAGTAGTCACTTCAAGATGGAATAGTTCTAATATTGAACAATCATTGGAATTGCCCCTGCTTTAACCTTATAGATAGTCCAACTCAGAGCTCTCTTTAGAGCACACCCACCCCCTCTTGTTTGTTTTCCACAATTTTCTGATCTTGGGAGTATATCACATTCAGGGGAAGCACAGTTGAGTCTGGTATTAGTATCACCTTACACACCTCTAGCACTTATTTGTAGAGCGCCAACAGATTCCTCAGCGCTATAAACAAATGCGGAGTACAACAAAACATTTATAGGGATCAAATAGGTAGAAGGCCCTGCCAAGAGTCGCACTGTTGTAGTCAGCTCTTAAGAAGGTGATCTACAAACAGCTGGACTCTTAGGCTTTCATGCTAAAGGGGTTCAGGGGATAGCAATGGAGGAGAGGAACTGGTATAAAGAAAGGTTAGTGTAAGTTGTATGCATCCCTGAACAGTAGTGTCTTTAGGGAGAGCTTGAAGCTTTGAAAACTAGGAGAGTCTTGTGGAGCGAGGCAGAGTTTTCCACAAGATGGGAGCCAGTCTGGAGAAGTCATGTAAACAAGAGTGTGAGGTGACAACAAGAGAGGATAGTAGGAGGTCATGAGCAGAGTGAATGGGATGGGATGGAGAGTAGCTGGAGACAAGTTCTGAGATATAGTGGGGAGCAGTGCAGTTGAGGGCTTTGTATGTCAGAGTGAGAATTTTGTGTTTAATCCTAGAGGCAAGAGGAAGCCAGTGAAGGGATTGGCAGAGAGGTGCAGCAGATGAAGAGTGACATGTAAGGAAGATGAGCCTGGCAGAGGCATTCATTATGGATTGTAAATTTGCTAGGTGGCAGCTGGGGAGACCAGAGAGGACAGAGTTGCAGTAATCGAGGCGGGAAAGGATGAGAGAGTGATTAAAATCTTAGTTGTGTCATGTGTAAGGAAATGTCTAATTTTAGAAATGTTTTTAAGGTGGAAGCAGCAGGCTTTAGCCAAGGACTGAATGTGACGAGTGAAAGAAAGGTCTGAGTCAAATGTGACCCCAAGATATCGGGCATGCGGGGTAGGGTTAATGATGGAGTTCTCAACAGTTATAGATTAGGGGTGGAGATTTTGGAAGAAGGGGGGAAAATAAGGAGCTCAGTTTTGGAGAGATTTAGCTTGAGGTAGTGAGAGGACATTCAGGAAGAGTTGTGAGAAAGACAGTTAGTGACACGTGTTAGCAAGGAAGGAGATAGGTCTGGTGCAGAGAAGTAGATTTGGGTGTTGTTGGCATACAAATGATATTGGAAACCGGGAGACTTAATTAGGGAACCTAATGATGACGTGTAGTTTGAGAAGAGAAGGGGACCGAGGACATAGCATTGCGATACCCCGACAGAAAGTGGTGATGGGGCAGAGGAGGACCCAGAGAAGGCTACACTAAAGGTACGGTTTGACAGGTAGGAAGAGAACAATGAGAGGGCTTTGTCACGAATGCTGAATTTTGGAGCAAAAGAGGGTGGTCAACCATATCAAAGGCTCCGGACAGACCAAGGAGGATAAGCAGAGAGAAGTGGCCTTTTGATTTTGCTGTAATTAGGTCGTTGGTAACCTTAACAATTGCTGTCTCTGTGGAGTGATGGGGACGAAATCCAGATTGCAGTGAGTCAAAGAGGGAGTTTAATGTAAAGAAATAGGCTAGATGTGCATATACTAGCTTTTCGAAAAGCTTTGAGGCAAGAGGGAGGAGGGAAATAGGGCGGTAGTTGGATGGGGAGGTTGAATCAAGGGAGGTTTTTTTGAGGATAGGTGTGACCAGTGCATGTTTCAGAGATGAGAGAAATATACTGGTGCTGAGGGAGAGGTTGAAAATGTGTGTTAGTATAGGGGTGAGGGTAGCAGAGAGGGAGGGGAGTAGTTGTGAGGGGATAGGGTCAAGGGGACAGGTAGTGAGGTGAGAGCGCAGTATAGGTGCAGAAACTTCTTCCTCAGTAACAGGGAAGAAAGAGCTAAGTTTATGGCTATCTAAGGTTGATTGCGAGCGTTTGAGGGGGTGAGAGAATGAAATTATGTTGAGAGCTGATTTTCTTTCTGATGGAGTCAATTTTGTTTTTGAAGTAGCTGGCAAAGTCTTGAGCTGACAGAGAAGTTGTATTAGGAGGTGGGGTGGGCGGAGAAGAGTATTGAAAGTGGAGACTTTCTTTTAAAAGCCTCCTTTTTCCTCAGATGAGACTAATTAGGAATGGATAGCCCAAAACATTGCATCTATGTGTTGTTTATCCCATTAAAGAGACCCTGGTGGTTACTTGCAAAGGAGTGGTGCTGCGTTCTTCTTCAAGTTTGTATACACATTGGGGGTTACAGAGCGCTGTGAATACCCTGCACACCCTAAAAGGATTTTAAAAAGGTTCATGCTGTTCTTTTATCAACAAATATATAAATGAGCTATTACAGTAAACAATAACAGGTACTGTGTAGAATATTGCATCGTTAGGTTTGTGAAGCCTGTAATATGTCTCCATTTCTTGTAAATACGGAAAACCCCACAATATTCAGAGATAAATTAGAGATAGAGGGGCCTATTTATCAAATGTCTGTCCGACATGATCAGAGGAGCGGATCATGTCCTACAGACATCGCTGAATGCGGACAGCATTACTCTCTCCGTATTCAGCATTGCACCAGCAGATCTTGTGAACTGCTGGTGCAACATCGCCCTCTGCAGATTCACAGCCAATTGGCCGCTAGCAGGGGGTATCAATCAACCCGATCGTATTCGATCGGGTTGATTTCTGGCAATCACTGTCCGCCTCCTCAGAGCTAAAGACCGCTGCTTCATAACTTGTGTTTCTGGCGAGCCTGAAGGCTCGCCAGAAACACGGGGCTTCAAGCTCCATACGGAGCTTGATAAAAAGGCCCCAGAGGGTTTAATCTATTTAGTACAAAAGATTTTTTTTTGTGTTTGTTTTTTTGCACAATAAAATATGTGAATTGCTCTTCTTTATGCTCCTTTAATTAATTAAGCTATATAAGAATTTATATTAAAACAGAAATATGATATAAACCAGCTACAAAGTAACAGTAATTAAGTAACATGTACGAGCATATCAATTGCCTCTCAAATCTACATATACACTTCCCAGAGATAGTACAATCCAGTTATGTGAAATGAAAGCAAACATCAGCATCATTAATGAGTCCTATAGCATATTATGTGTTGCAAATGGGGAAAGGCAAATAAGCATAAGATTACAGCATAATGTTTAGCTTGCTTCACATATACAAAGCTTGTCACATTTAGTCACAGATGAGAGCTCAGATAAATACTTCTTATTTGTGTGCAAGCATTATACAAATAGAAATGAGGTGAACCAACTAAATGGTGCTGAAGGGTCATACTGTGACCCCTTGGGCAGTTCCAAACTGTTATTTCTACAGCATGGCTCTATCATGGCTACCCTAGTCAAAAAGATTGATCTTCCTGAAATCATTCTAAAGAAATCAATGACTCCAGACTAGTCACCAGAAGCCATCCTGAAGTATGCCCACAGGCCAAAATATTTAAATGAGATAGCTAAAAAATACTTGTGAAGTAATCAGTAAAATAATCTGCTAATCGGAGACTTCCGGTGGGCGGGGCTTCGGACCAGCAGCAAGAAGACAGACCTCCGTAACTAATCTATTAAAAGTTACTAAAACTGCTTTATTTGTCCACTCCCATGCCTTACATCTTGCCAAGTGGAGGACCGAGTACTGGCCGCTACATTTTGGTTGAAAAAGGGAGCAGGGCTGTCGCACGCAGGACTTTAACATCGGTCCTGGTCCACGGAAGGAAAAAAGGCAAAGGAGAGGCGCGAAAGGTGCCATATGAGGAGCAACGCCACAGACCTATTGAAACCAGCCTATGAACAAACCCGATACTTTGCAAGAGGGTAAGACAGCCTTGTTGGCAACCACATCCATCTCTATGTGCCTAATACATTCTGTCTACGTTCCGGTGACCTGCCATACACGTGGGGCTTAGATTCTGTGGGCCGCGCAAAGTGCACAGATGAAGGAAGGTAAAGGAGAGCACTCCAGCTAACCATTTACTGTGGCCTACTCCAAAAGAGACTATGCCTTATTATTGCACTATCGCATGATGATTAGTTTTTTCACGGATTGGTATTTACCGTATGCTTCAGATTGTTTTATGATCTGCGCACTTTTTTTCTCTACACGTAACTTGTCTGGGTATGGTACCTGCTAATTTTCTGCCTCCTTGAACAGTTACAGATACTAGATCACATAGTAGAACTTGATCCAAGGCTCCAGACATAATAATTCAACCATTATTTAACGCTTTCATGTACCTCAGTTTCGCCAGTGGTCTCACAGTGTGGTTTCTGGCAAGTCGACATACACGTGGGGCCTAAGCTGTGTGGGTCCCGCAGAGCACTCGGCTGAGAGAGGGTAAAAGGTGACACTTCAGTTAACTATTGCCTGTCGCCCACTCCTAAAAGAGACTATGCATGATTAATGTGCCTTCTTCTTCATGGATTGGTATTTACCGTATATGTTATGTTGTATATGCGCTGTGGCCTGCACGCTATACTTCTATACACAATTCTTATATGTGATGCCTGCCTTTATGAACAATTGCAGATACTAGGCTGTTTAGAAAACTTGATCTAGGACTCCAGACATAATAATTCAACCACTGTTTTAACGCTTTCATGTACCTCAGTTTTGCCTGCAGTCTCACAGTATAATTTATGGCAAGTCGACATACACGTGGGGCCTAAACTGTGTGAGTCCCGCAAAGCACCCGGCTGAGAGAAGGTAAAAAGGGACATTTCAGTTAACTATTGCCTGTCGCCCACTCCTAAAAGAGCCTATACATGATTAATGTGCTTCCTTTTTCATGGATTGGTATTTACCATATATGTTAAACTGTGCTGTGACCTGCACATTATACCTCTATGCACAATTCTTATGTGTGATGCCTGCCTTTTTGAATAGTTGCAGATACTAGGCTGTTTCTTGGAACATACATTGATTCATTGGTATTAACACCTCATTTACCATAAGAACTGCTAGATCCAGCTTACTTTTGTTTGGGATTATATGAAAGTTGACGATTATTTCCCAAGGCTGTCTCCGCCTAAAACAGACACCATGTGCCATAGGTCAAGGACACAAGATAGAAAACTTAAATCAGTCGCTGATGTCCAGGCTGGTGAACCATCTCAGATGGATGCTAGCAGAAGCTTCTCAAATGACCATGGATCTCTATTACAAGAACTTAAAACATTCTTTCTGCCAAAAATGGATTCATTGCAGGCTGGGGTGGACACAATCACAAGTGAGATGAGAGCATTCTCCACACGCCTCAACATCGAATTTCAGAGGTCGAAGACAGGCAACAAGAATCAGTTCTCTCAAAAACCTCCTGAAACAAAATCAATACTTGCAGGACAAGGTTGAAGACCTTGAGAATCGCAGCAGAAGAAACAACTTGAGGATAGTGGGAGTGCCAGAATCGATCAAGGAAAAAGACTTACTGCAATTTGTGACATCCACACTGCCCGAATTGCTAGAAATGTTGTCCGATTACCAACCCCTAGACATTGAAAGAGCCCATCGAATAGGCCCAGACAGATTCCTAGAGAACTCTAAGGAAAGACCCTGTCAAGTCATCTTTAAGTGTTTGAACTATCAAGACAAATTAGCCATACTGAGAGCCTACAGAAATATTAAGGAACTCAAACACGAAGATCGACGCCTTCTGTTGTTCCAAGATTTTTCAATGGATGTAACAAAAAGACACAAGGAATTCTTTCCTCTCTGCTCACAACTTCATGAGCAGGGACGTAAGGTTGCCCTATTATATCCAGCTAAGCTGAAACTGCTCACGGCTTCAGGGCCCAAGATATTTCACTCACCAGCAGCAGTCCAAGCTTACTTAACCTCTGAAAGGAGGCAGGACAATGGTTGATAAATATATGTTGCAGCACTGTTTTATCTTATTAATACCACAAAATGTATAGTAACCTTCATATACAGGAGTTCTCATTGTTTTTATTGCTATATAAAGTTTCAGTGACAGGTTTATTATGTACCATACTTGCAAGTTACACCAGGGAGATGACTGAGTTTGCATATGATTTTATTCACATGATTTACCCTGAAAAGTGGGTGGGCCTGATTGGGCCTCGCTCGCCATCTCCCATGGTGGCAATGCAGCATGTACCTTGGAGCCTCTAAAGAGTGGGCAGTACTTACCATGTTTTTTCCCTGCTGATTGGTTACTAGAGAGAGCTACACAGTTTAATGTTCAGTTTTGTTTGCCGTTATATCATACAGTGTGCCTTATATTTCTGGCTCATCAGTCACCATGCATAACCCAGATATATCATCCCCTCAGAGATCCAGTGTGTTTCCTTACATTTAGTCATATACTTTACCCAGACCTCATTAAAAGAATATCTCTGGCAGAGGTTAAGCCTAAAGATTAAACCTGTGATATACATTGCTTACTCTGATACCACGTACCACACATGGTTGTATTTACAGCTGTTATTCTCTTTCATTTATACCAAGGAAAATCCTGGCCACATGATGTTTTGACCTCCGCAGACTGGGACCCTCCGAGACTTCACTCAGCTCCATATATCAGGTTTGAAATCATGGGTTATACTCCCACCTGCCCCCATTACACCAGCTGTAAATTATGGCCATTTCCTATGTACAATTATATCTTACGCCCCTTTGCCTTAATAGTAACCATACATGGCTAGGTCTCTTAGGGTGACCTCGTGGAACGTGGGAGGAATTACATCTCCGGCAAAGAGGAGCATGATCTTGCAACAGTTAAAAAATTTACATACAGACATAGCGCTCCTACAGGAAACTAAGTTAACCATGGAAGAGCATGAGAAATTGAAAAGTCGATGGGTCGGGCAGATATTGTATTCCCCTACAGAGGGTTGAAAGAGAGGGGTAGCTGTCCTGGTGCGTAAAGGTCTCCCAGTATCTTTTACACGGGTGGTAGTAGACAAGAAGGGTAGGTATATCATAGCGTTACTACAAGTAGACTCCTTCACATACACAATTTGCAATGTTTATGGCCCGAACGAGTATTGCCCTAGCTTCTGGACTAATTTGTTGGCAAAATTGGCATCCTATGATGCTCCTTACATTGTTGGGGGAGATTTTAACTTGGCTCAGGCCTTACCGTTAGATAGATTTCAAGACCCGACCTTGTCTAAAAAGGCTAGGGTACGCTTGACTAGATATAAAAGGGACTTGGCATTAATTCAGTCATTTAAGGACACACTGGACTTAACAGACGCGTGGAGAGCCTGTAATCCTGACGATAGGGATTTTACCTGTTTGTCAAAGTCGCATAACTCAATGTCTAGGATAGATTATTTTCTGACCTCTAAGATTCTCACTCCTCAGATCCCCCGCACTTCTATAAGCCAAGTGACAATCTCAGACCATGCCCCGATCTCACTGATTTTACAACCTGCTGCTGCCGTTGCTTCAAGTAAAACATGGAGGTTTCCCTTGTACCTTTATAGTAATGTAGAGTTTCGCAAACATCTTCAAACCTCCTGGACACATTATATGACAGATAACACACAACACATCGACGACCCAGACTTATTTTGGCATGCTTCAAGGGCAGTGATGAGGGGATGCATTACCTCCTTTACTGCTCATCATAACAAAAAACTCAAACTGATTGACAAAGAGTTTCTTGCTAACCTCACAAATGCATATAATAATTATTTAGCTACTCCCACACCGTTAACTAGGTGACATTATTATGACCTTAAGCTAGCTAGAGACACCTTCTTGGCACAGCGTGATTTTGGATTTTCTATATCTAGACAAGGGAGATATTTTAGGCATGGGAATAAATCGGGTAAACTTCTGGCGAATATAGGTAGAGCCTATGAACCGAAATCTTATATTTCGGCTATTAAGTCCCAGACTCAGTTAGTTTCGGACTCTAAAGAAATTATGGCTGAATTTGTGAATTATTACTCTTCCCTGTACTCTAGTCAAGTAGTGGACTTACACAAAAAGCAGAATTTCTGGAACTCTTTAAAACTCCCTAGCCTATCTGAAGAACAAAAGACATCTCTAAACGACAAGATTAGTGTGCAAGAGGTTATTAAAGCAATACACAATATTAAGCTAGGAAAAGTTGCAGGCTTACCTTCAAAATACTACAAATTGTTAAGTGACGACGTAGCGCCCATTCTCTCTTCACTGTACACAGCCTATCTACACGGAACTACGACGATAAACAGCAGATTCTCTGAGGCCAATATTTCCTTAATACTCAAACCTGACAGAGACCCTACTAACACTGCCTCTTACCGTCCAATTTCTCTACTCAATGGAGACTATAAGCTTCTGACCAAAATATTAGCAGACAGATTATCTCAGATTATGCCTTCCGTAGTGCATACGGATCAAACAGGCTTTATTAAAGGCCGTTCATCTGTGACTAATATACGTGAAACTTTGGCAATTACAGCCCATTATTGGTACAATACCCACTCCTCTAAACCAGTTCGCCTCCCTGACGCCTGTCTCTTAGCACTTGACGCGGAGAAGGCTTTTGATAGGATTGAGTGGGACCACCTGCATACTGCTTTAGAGAGATTTGGCTTTGTAGGGCATTTTCCAGAGTTTCTCCTCAGACTATACATGACTCCTAAGGCGGCTTTGATAATTAATGGAGTTCTTTCATCTTCTTTTGTCTTGCAAAGAGGTATGAGATAGGGTTGCCCACTCTCCCCTTTGTTGTTTGACTTAGCTATAGAGCCTCTGGCTTGCCATATCAGGCAGAACTCTGAGGGTCTTCATATACAGGGTCACAGAGAACATTTATTATTATATGTGGATGACTTGTTACTTTTCGTAGAAAACCCAGGTGCTAATTTGGGTAAAATCTTGGCATTGGTTGATGACTTTGGGTCCTTCTCAGGCTATAAGGTCAATATAGACACGTCAGAGATAACAGGGTTGCAAAACTTACAAAATACTGCAATTTCATATGGAGGCCTTGGAGTTACAGATGGCTCTTTTAAGTATTTAGGTATCCGCATACATATTAATCCTAACAAAATATATCAATTAAATTACGGGGACACTGTTAAACGGGTTATCCAGATGCTTGTTGGATGGGCGAAGTTGCCGATCTCCCTCTCAGACAGAGTTCAGCTTTTTAAAATGGTGGCGTTCCCTAAGCTTCTATACCAGTTGCAGATGCTTCCTCTTCTCCTCACGCGTCGAGATACTAATTCCCTACAGGCAGCTATGGGACGCTTCATCTGGAAGGGAAAAAAGCCTAGAATAGGGAAATCCTTTCTTTTCATGCCATTCGGCAGAGGAGGACTCAGGCTTCCAAATATCGTATGGTATAATTGGGCGACTCTGGCTAAACTAACAGTAGACTGGCTTGTGAGAAACAATCACTTTACGATCCCTGCTCTTGAGGCATATCTAATCAATCCAATAAACATCGCATTTCTCCCACACGCAGATCTCTCCTCCCTGCCAATATATATACAGACACATATTTTGTATCGGGACCCCCTGAGAGCCTGGGATAGGATATGTAAATTCTGGGGTATACAAAAGACTGTAAGCAAATACTTGCCAATTCAAGGTAACCTACAATTCCTCCCGGGGTACACTACAGAAGCATTTAGAATGTGGCAGCAGAGAGGACTTATCACACTTAGACAGTTAATTAATCCGCTGACTTTAGATATTATACCCTTTCAGGACTTACGGAAAATGTTTAATCTCCCTAGCACTCACAGCTTTGCTTACTTTCAATGTAGACATTACATACTTAAGCTGAAATCCGAGGGTACGCTAACCACTGACGTGACCAACATAGATAAGTTGTGTGTTTTGGCTAGGATGGGATCTTATACTATTGCTAATACTTATAATCTGTTACTCCAGTGCTGTGAGAGCCATATAGCGCAAAGGATTGTATCCAAATGGTCGGAGTATGTAGATCTGGCAATAAATGAAGAGGTGATAGAGACCAGTTTGAACAAGATCCAGTCCATAACTATCTCAGCGATCCTGAGGGAAACACATTTAAAAATCATACAACAGGCATACATAACTCCCAATTTGCGTTCTAAATGGATACCAGAAGCCAGAGACATCTGTGTGAAATGTAGTCTTCCCTCTCCAGACTGGATTAATTTGTTTTTCAGTTGTCCCAAGCTGTCTAGTTTTTGGAACAAAATTGCCTTCTGGTTAACTAAACTGGTTAAAACACAGATACGTTTCTCTCCTCAGCAAATTATATTCCTAATTTCAGGGGGACAAAAGCACAGTTTTGACGACTTCATTTCTACAGTTATTATCCTTGCAAGGCAGTTAATTTTGTCTGGTTGGGCAGAGAATAAATCTTCCCCCTTTCAACACTTAAAACAAAAAAAATCACCTCCAAATGTTAATTGAACAAGCAGATGTTAGGGGGGATCCAGAAAAGAGAATTAAAAGATTTCTGCATTAATGGGAACCATATTTATTAAATTTACCAACAGCCTTCAGAGACAGAGTAATTTATCCTTTTAGAAATAGCCTTTATATCCTTAAAGAAAATTTGAGAGGTATCTGGTGTCTTTCCAGCTGCTCTAATTAACCTTCCTCTCTAAATAAATCATACATTATTGTCTCGGGTCTTGGTCTGCGGAGGAAGGTCTGGGGTTGTTGCGGGTAAGTTATAATTTTGTTTATGTTCTGTATTGTTTGTTTTCTTGTTAAAAATTGAAAAAAGGGACCGCTCTTTGATACTTACCTTTTGTACTATGATTCCTACAACAGAAACAAAAAGGACGTTTGGACTGTGATGTATGTTATGAATAGTTTTACAAGGACACTGATTGTATGTATACTTCATCAGATCAAATTGTTCCAAATGTATCCATGCTATTTCTTTGTATGACTTGTTTGAGTGTAATGGATCCTATTACTATAAATAAAGTTATTAAAAAAAAAAATAATAAAAAAAAAAAATCTGCTAATCATTCTGAAGTCATCACCCAGAATTGTTTTTACCTTGGCTGATGACTTAACAAGCCTGGTGATAAGCAAATGACTTTTAAAGTAGTTTGATGATAATCAATTGACTCCAGGATGGTCTCTAAAGCAATCTTGTTTGTCTTGGGTACCACAATGTAACCAGCACATACATTTTCAGGTCTTAAGGTTAATCGGTCAGATTCTAGAACCAAATGAGATTTAATTCTTAAAAAATTGGGACCACAAGATTGCAGCTGATGGTTATCAGTTAGTACATATTGGTTCTCCTGTTGCATAAACCATGTGTAAAGTTGAAGAGCTATATCTTATGTTCCAGAAATCCTCTGTTCCTCCTCATTATATTGCACATCTGTTACAGATCTTTTCTTGGTAATCACAGATTATAAAAGCCAGTGTCTGTACATTGTACATCACAGTGCATAATAATTCATTATAGATGCTCTTACATTGTGTGATTCTTTGCAATGAAATTAACCTTGGTGAAAGCAAAGGTAAAATATTTTACTCAGATTATGAAAATATTTTACCTTGGTCAGCACTGATTCATACGTAAGAGATTGGACATTAGCAATGTTCCTCATGTACAGTAAACACAGGACTATTGATAACACTCTGACTTGCTTAGGACAATCAACTGTCAAGGGCAGAAAATAAACATTTGAGCCAAAATAAGGAGAAATTGAAAGTCAAAAGAAGGAACCTAAGTTCACTGTATGATATGCTGTATATGGACGCCAACATTACATTTACAGTATTGCATCTTAATGTTATTTAAGAAGGATGTTAATGCAAGGAAAGAGAGTTAAAAAAAACATTTTTGAAAAATACTGCCATCTACACAGATTTTTTTTTCATCTCTATATACAATAATACATTTGGTTATTATACAATAATACATTTGGTTATATATACAGGAGTTGGTGGCGTATTTAGGTTTTGTGCTGCCCAAGGCACTCAAGATTCTGCTGACCCCCCCCAGCACACACAGGTTTTAAGCCTATTTTCACATTCATATTTTTTGGGCAAGGTGTAAAATAATAAATTTTTTATTTTATTCATAACAATTCCAAAGTAAATGTAAAGGGAGATAAGGAAGGGAGGGAAGCAGAGAAGGAAGGGAGGGAGAGAGAGAAGGGAGGGAGAGAGAGAAGGGAGAGAGAAAGAAGGGAGGGAGAGAGAGAGAGAAGGGAGGGAGAGAGAGAAAAAGGAGAGAGAGAGAGAGAGAGAGAGAGAGAGAGAGAGAGAGAAGGGAGAGAGAGAGGAGGGAGGGAGAGAGAGAGGAGGGAGGGAGAGAGAAAGAAGGGAGGGAAAGAGAGAGAGAGAAGGGAGGGAGAGAGAGAGAGGAGGGAGAGAGAGAATGGAGGGATAGAGAGAGAGAGAAGGGAGGGATAGAGAGAGAGAGGAGGGAGAGAGAGAGGAGGGAGAGAGAGAGGAGGGAGGAAGAGAGAGAAGGGAGTGAGGGAGAGAAGGGAGAGAAGGGAGGGAGGGAGAGAAGGGAGGAAGGGAGAGAAGGGAGGGAGGGAGAGAAGGGAGGGAGGGAGAGAAGGGATGGAGAGAATGGAGGGAGAGATGGGAGGGAGGAAGATAAGGGAGGGAGGAAGAGAAGGGAGGGACAAAGAGAAGGGAGGGAGGGAGAGAAAGGAGGGAGGGAGAGAAGGGAGGGAGGGAAAGAAGGGATGGAGAGGAGGGAGAGAAGGGATGGAAAGAAGGGATGGAGAGGAGGGAGGGAGAGGAGGGCAGGAGGATGTGATAAATAAAACAACCAGTGAAGGGACACAGCATATTTTTTATTACTAAATAAAGAGATACAACAAAAAAGAAAAAAAAGTGTCTGCAGCATTAGTTAAATGCAATGTCCCTGTATTTTATTTATTTTAAATGGAGAAAGGCTATATATAATATATCTGTCACTGCACAGTCAATTTCTAGCTGGAAATCAGTACATATGGACTTTCTGCCTTAAAAGGGATTTATGCACTAAAAAGAGGCTTGCAGCTGCATACTTATTCATATTATATATATATTGGACATTAGCAATGTTCCTCATATATTATGCTGCATGCAAGCCTTTTTTTAGTGCAAATCCCTTTTAAGGCAGAAAGTCCATATGTACTGATTTCCAGATAGAAATTGACTCTGGCGCGGTATACAAACCTTACCACAGACAGATGTTTGTGTAATAGCAGGTACTTTAAGTGCTATCCATCGGCTATGTATTTAAATATGCCCCACAACAAGACACGGCTTATCAGGAAGGAGAGTAACTTGCCACTCAGGTCCAGGAGCTTAACTAGTACGGTACAGCTCTATCAAGGTGCAGGGTCCCATCTTGCTAATATTACCTTCACCTCAGCATTCTGGACTGGTACTGACTGTACTTTATGCACGCGCACGCCACAACATCACCATGCTGCCATGAATCGTAACAGCGTTAAAAATGTAGCCGGCTGGTCTCACTCACAGAAGTCAGGTATGTAATCACAGACAGTCACACTGGAAGTCGCAGCGCTATAAGAAAAAAATAAGTGTCTCCCGGTCCCGCCTCAAGCAAAGAGAAGAAGACAAAGTAAAAACTATATAAAGTTAAAATGAAGCATTTATTCAAGTACAGTCTGTACTTGAATAAACGCTTCATTTTAACTGTATATATTGTCTTCTTCTCTTTGCTGGAGGCGGGCCCGGGAGCCACTTTTTTTTCTTATAGCGCTGCGACTTCCAGTGTGACTGTGATTACATACCTGACTTCTGTGAGACCCGCCGGCTAAATTTTTCATGCTGTGCCGATTCATGGCAGCATGGTGATGTTGTGGCGTGCGCATGCATAAAGTAAATTAATGGACTTGCTGCAGCGCAGCCACTAATTTGTGTTGAACTTGAGTGAGAGACTGAGTAGAGTCTAGACAATAAAAGCATTGGTGTCAGTGGGGGACACACACTTACCAAATTAATATGTGTCTCAGTCTCTTCAGTTCAGTCTTTTCAATGTGCGCACCACAAGCGCGTCTGGCCCGGGATAATCTATCATAAGCCTTATGTATGTGATTGTGAATGGTGCTTTCCGCCCTCCCAAATCTGCCGCCCTAGGCATGGGCCTTGTTGGCCTAGGCCATGATACGCCCCTGAGGAGTTCTATATACTCCTGTAATAGAGGTCTTATCTACAACTCACATTCTTAACGTGTATAACTGGATATGCTATGATTCTATCCTATATAACACAATTTATTTAAGAATTTACCTGATAAATTCATTTCTTTCATGGTGGCGAGAGTCAATGAGCTAGTTACTGATGGGATATACATTCCTACCAAGAGGGGGCAAAGTTTCCCAAACCTCAAATGCCTATAAATACACCTCCCACCTCAATCATACCTAGTTTAACGTATAGCCAAGTTAGTGAGGTGTATAAGGAGTAAAAGCATAAAAAGAGGAACAGGATAAATAATGTGCTTTATACAAAAAAATATAACCCCACAAAAATGGGTGGGTCTCGTGGACTCTCGCCACCATGAAATAAATTAATTTATCATGTAAGTTCTTACATAAATTATGTTTTCTTTCATATAGGTGACGAGAGTCCATGAGCTAGTTACTGATGGGATATAATCCCCAAGATTCTTACCACATCCAAAGAATGTAAAGACCTTTCAAAAGTATTCTTAGGATTAGGACACAAGGAAGGAACAATAATTTCCCTATTGATGTTGTTAGAATTCACAACTGTAGGCAAACATTTAAACAAAGTCCGCAAAACAGCTTTATCTTGATGGAAAAACATAATTTATGTAAGAACTTAGCTGATAAATTCATTTCTTTCATATTGGCAAGAGTCCATGAGCTAGTGTCGTGTGGGATATACAATCCTACCAGGAGGGGCAAAGTTTACCAAACCTCAAAATACACCCCTCACCACACCCACAATTCAGTTTAACGAATAGCCAAGTAGTGGGCTGATAAAGAAAGGAGTAAAAAGCATCAACAAAGGAATTTGGAAATAATTGTGCTTTATACAAAAAATCATAACCATTATAAAAAGGGTGGGTCTCATGGACTCTTGCCAATATGAAAGAAATTAATTTATCAGGTAAGTTCTTACATAAATTATGTTTTCTTTCATGTAATTGGCAAGAGTCCATGAGCTAGTTACTTATGGGATAGTAATACCCAAGATGTGGAACTCCACAGAAGATTCACTAGAGAGGGAGGGATAAAATAATAACAGCCATTTTCCGCTGAAAACAATTAATCCACAACCCAAAATATAAGTTTATTTATATAATGAAAAAGAAAAAAATTAAACATAAGCAGAGGAATCAAACTGAAACAGCTGCCTGAAGAACTTTTCTACCAGAAACTGCTTCCAAGGAAGCAAATACATCAAAACGGTAGAATTTAGTAAATGTATGCAAAGAAGACAAAGTTGCTGCTTTGCAAATCTGATCAACTGAAGCTTCATTCTTAAAAGCCCACAAAGTGGAGACATCTAGTAGAATGAGCTGTAATTTTCTGAGGCGGGGCCTGACCCGACTCCAAATAAGTCTGATGAATCAAAATCTTAAACCAAGGGGGGCGGATCTAACCGCCAAAGGGACTGGTCGCACATTTCAGTAGCTCCCGGCTTCAGTAAAGATTCTGGGGTTCTTATCTGACCTGATATTCAAAAAGAAAGGAGAGAAGTGCTTAAACCTCTATCTAAAGGTTTCCTTTACAGATTTGAGGAAGACCGGGAGTGTTCTCACGGCCCACTGACAGGACAACTCGGTGTGGCCTAGCTGTGAAGTGGAGCGGTCATGGAGGATCTCCACGTGGCTATCCTAGCCCTGTTTCAGGAATATGAACGCAAATTGCTGAGTAGACTAGACCGGCTTATCTCGATTGTTAGCCGCCAAGCTACAGATGAAGGCAACACGGGGTGTCTTGAAGGAGAGGCTGCGGCATCTGATATGCTCGAGTTTGTTACCCAGGGGAGCTCTACCCGACACCCCTTAGCAGAGACTGCTTGCTCATCGGTGAGTGTGTTAACCCAAGAGATTTGTGGATCCTTACAGTATGCATCTGATTTGGGAGATGCAGCAGACACCCGGATGCCAAGTGTGACCCACGGATGCCTGAAGGGGAGATCAGTTGTGGAGACCGACATGATCGGGGTCCCTGAGAGATCTGGAAATACCGCCGCAATTGTGTTACACCAGGAGAATGTACCTCCAGAGGCAACTCATCTTACCAGGGGGGCTCTTTCTGATCTCCGCCCGGATCTGAGGTTTGGTTCCTTTGCTGGCCCGGGCGGCTGGGGGAAACTCTCTGGTCCACTTTTGTGGCGGTCTGGTTCGGCGGATTCACTCACTGCCCAGTACGCCTTCAGACTGACCTGTTTATGCAGAACCGGCATAGGATGAACCTGTTTTTCCTTATCTGACTTACCTCTGGGTACCTCGGCCTCATCGCCCTACATGACGGCTCCATAGCCTGAAAGTCCCGATTTATGAGTCTCAATTTACGATAAAAAGTCATTGGTTAGCACCGCAGATATCTTTCTTTGTTTCTTTTTTAATGCAAAATGGACTGCATTAGTGCCGACTCTTGGATCCCAGAATGCTGATATTGAGATTGGAGATCTAGTTCCCCAGGATCCTTGCAGTTATCGTGGGGCTCTGAGTACACATTGCTTTTTGGTGACTTTGCACAGATACTCTAGCGAAAACATGTACCCTTCGCCGGCACACACAGTGACTCTGTAGTCTCCTTCTCTCCTACTTTATGATGGCTATGTTGCCTGAGAATATATTAGGGGAGACCATTTCTGTAATTTAAGGACAAGAGAGCAATGTTCATATACTATGTGCCTAAGTGTCATTCTAAGCTGCAGACGCTGAACCTAACACTCATGTAATTCTTAATGTGTGTAATCTTATAACCTTATTCCTACATATAGCCTCTCAAAACTCTGTCCCCTCCATTGTTATTGCAGCCTAAGCCGGGAAAGAAAGAGCAGGACTACACTAGAAGGTAACTTGGGCAGTATGGCCTATGGGTCTATGTGCCTAGTTCTCCTTGTTATTAGATGTAAATGTCCTCTATTGTTTTCTTTACTATAGGCAACTGTGTCTCTATATGTATGGGCTGTACCTTTATATATTTATTGAAGGTTGTTTAGACTTAAATGATGTTAAGCTGCGATATCAATACCCTATGTTTTTCTCTTACTTATTTATGTAGTCAGTACATACTAGCTTTAGCATAGCCCTCACACAGGAATGTAACAACCACTTGCATGGATGCTAGAACCAATATAGATTTCAGAGTGTATTGTATATCTATGATTACGTGTTCAGAGTTTGTCATATCTAGATTGCTTTACTGTTTATAGAGTGGGTCAATAATCTATGGTGTATAATTGTATAAGCTGCTCCTCCCCCACCTTTGCTGAAGGGGGTATGTATATATGTTGATTAAGAGTAACAGCCTGAGATAAGAAATGATGCCCTGAATATCAGAACCTAGTAATATATAAACCCCTATTTTATGCCCCTAGCAGTACACCTAGAGGATATTGCCTATATTATAGTGCCCTGATTAAGGTGAACCTAGGGCCGATTAACTTAGTAGATATATAAATTAGTAACAGTAGGACACACTATTCCCGGTTTACCCTCCGCCCCCCACTATTCTTGTGCAGGTAGGAGTAAATCCTCTCTTCTGCACACCTTTTGACAGAGTTTGGTAGCCTCTGTCCAACCCGCAGAGCCATGACTTGGTATTTCCCTGCAATTTTGAAAAATGGCTCTCGGGGCTCCAATACAGGAAACTTAATTATGTTTATGAATCCCAGTTTATCTGAAGTATTTTCAAGATAATAGTCTTAATAATGTTTATATCTTTATAAATGTTTAGTGTTAATGGATAATATTGTTCAAAATAGCAGCTGAGGAAAGTTTTGCACCAGGCTTTTATCAAACGCCGACTTACACAGAGCTACATGGGTGCCCTCCTATGCCTCCTTACTTTGATACTGCGAGTTTGTGCCAGAGTTTGTATTTACCCCATATACACTGAACTGTAACTTTTACTATTATCATCATTACCATGCCCTCAATTGTTTTGAGTAATTTCTGGTTCCTTGACTGGACCTGTTTGACAGAGGGCATTGCGAAGCCATATAATTTAAAAATGAGGTGCCTAAAATGTCATGTCATGCCAGTATAATGCATATGGAGTTGTGTAATCTGTTGATGAGACTGTTGTGTATATGCTGTTATAACCTCAATAAAATATTATTTGAAAAAAAAAAAAAAAAAAAAGCTTAAACCAAGATGCTAAGGAAATGGCAGAAGCCTTCTGACCTTTCCTAGAACCAGAAAAGATAACAAATAGACTAGAAGTCTTCCTGAAATATTTAGTAGCTTCAACATAATATTTCAAAGCTCTTACCACATCTAAAGAATGTAAGGATCTCTCCAAAGAATTCTTAGGATTAGGACACAAAGAAGGGACAACAATTTCTCTATTAATGTTGTTAGAATTCACAACTTTAGGAAGAAATTTAAATGAAGTCCGCAAAACAGCCTTATCCTTATGGAAAATCAGAAAAGGAGATTCACAAGAAAGAGCAGATAATTCACAAACTCTTCTAGCAGAAGATGGCCAAAAGGAACAACACTTTCCAAGAAAGTAGTTTAATGTCCAAAGAATGCATACGCTCAAATGGAGGAGCTTGTAAAGCCTTCAAAACAGTGAATATCAGGAAGCTTAGCAATCTTCCTGTGAAATAAAACAAAAAGAGCAGAGATTTGCCCCTTCAAGGAACTTGCAGACAAACACTTATCCAAACTATCCTGAAAAAACTGTAAAATTCTAGGAATTCTAAAAGAATGCCATGAGAATTTATAAGAAGAACACCATGAAATATAAATCTTCCAAACTCGATAATACATCTTCCTAGAAACAGATTTACGAGCCTATAACATAGTATTAATCACTGAGTCAGAGAAACCTCTATGACTAAGCACTAGGCGTTCAATTTCCATACCTTCAAATTTAATGATTTGAGATCCTAATGGAAAAACGCACTTGAGACAGAAGGTCTGGCCTTAATGTAAGTGGCCAAGGTTGGCAACTGGACATCTGAACAAGTTCCGCATACCAAAACCTATGAGGCCATGCTGGAGCTACCAGCAACACAAACGATTGTTCCATGATGATTTTGGAGATCATTCTTGGAAGAAGAACTAGATGCGGGAAAATATAAGCAGGTTGGTAACACCAAAGAACTGTTAACACATCCACCGCTTCCGCCTGAGGATCCCTGGACCTGGACAGGTACCTGGGTAGTTTCTTGTTTAGATGGGAAGCCATCAGATCTATTTCTGGAAGACCCCACATCTGAACAATCTGAGAAAACACATCTGGATGGAGTGACCACTCCCCCGGATGTAAAGTCTGACGGCTGAGATAATCTGCTTCCCAATTGTCTATACCTGGGATATGGATCGCAAAGATTAGACAGGAGCTGGATTACGCCCATGCAAGTGTCCGAGATACTTCTTTCATAGCTTGAGGACTGTGAGTCCCACCTTGATGATTGACATATGCTACGGTTGTGACATTGTCTGTCTGAAAACAAATAAACGGTTCTCTCTTCAGGAGAGTCCAAAGCTGAAGAGCCCTGAAAATCGCACGGAGTTCCAAAATATTGATTGGTAATCTCGCCTCTTGAGATTTCCAAACCCCTAGCGCTGTCAGAGATCCCCAGACAGCTCCCCAACCTGAAAGACTTGCATCTGTTGTAATCACAGTCCAGGTTGGACGAACAAAAGAGGCCCCCCCAAACTAAACGATGGTGATCTAACCACCAAGTCAGAGATAGTCGAACATTGGGATTTAAGGATATTAATTGTATACAAAGCTGAAGAGGTCTCATGTGAAAACCAGCAAAGGGTATCGCATCCGATGCTGCAGTCATGAGACCTAAAACCTCCATGCTCATAGCTACTAAAGGGAATGACTGAGACTGATGGTTCCGACAAGCTGAAACCAATTTCAGACGTCTTTTGTCTGTTAGAGACAAAGTCATGGATACTGAATCTATTTGGAATCCTAAAAAGGTTACCCTTGTCTGAGGAATCAAGGAACTTTTTGGTAAATTGATCCTCCAACCATGTCTTTGAAGAAACAACACTAGTTGATTCGTGTGAGATTCTGCAGAATGTAAAGACTGAGCAAGTACCAAGATATCGTCCAAATAAGGAAACACTGCAATACCCTGCTCTCTGATTACAGAGAGTAGGGCACCGAGAACCTTTGAAAAGATCCTTGGAGCTGTTGCTAGGCCAAAAGGAAGAGCAACAAATTGGTAATGCTTGTCTAGAAAAGAGAATCTCAGGAACTGATAGTGATCTGGATGAATCGGAATATGAAGATATGCATCCTTTAAGTCTATTGTGGACATATAATGCCCTTGCTGAACAAAAGGCAGAATAGTCCTTATAGTCACCATTTTGAATGTTGGTATTCTTACGTAACGATTCAAAATTTTAAGATCCAGAACTGGTCTGAAAGAATTCTCTTTCTTTGGAACAATGAACAGATTTGAATAAAACCCCAGACCCCATTCCAGAAAGGGAACTGGCACAATTACCCCGGATAACTCCAGGCCTGAAACACACTTCAGGAAAGCCTGCACCTTTACTGGGTTCACTGGAATGTGTGAGAGAAAGAAACTTCTCACAGGGGGTTAACCTTGAAACCTATTCTGTACCCTTGAGGAACAATGTTCTGGATCCAATGATTTTGGATAGAATTGATCAACACATCTTTGAAAAATCTTAGTCTGCCCCCTACCAGCTGCGCTGGAATGAGGGCCGCACCTTCATGCGGACTTGGGGGCTGATTTTGATTTTCTAAAAGGCTTGGATTTATTCCACACTGGAGAAGGCTTCCAATTGGAAACCGTTCCTTTAGGGGAAGGGTCAGGTTTCTGTTCCTTATTCTGACGAAAGGAACGAAAACGATTAGCAGCCCTAAATTTACCCTTAGATTTTTTATCCTTAGGCAAGAAGGCTCCCTTCCCCCCAGTGACAGTTGAACTAATAGAATCCAACTGAGAACCAAATAATTTATTACCTTGGAAAGAAAGAGATAGCAACTTTGACTTAGACGTCATATCCGCATTCCAAGATTTAAGCCATAAAGCTCTTCTAGCTAAAATAGCTAAAGACATATACCTGACATCAATTCTAATGATATCAAAAATGGCATCACAAATGAAATTATTAGCATTTTGAATTAACTTAACAATGCTATACACATTAGGATCTGGTACTTGCTGCGCTAAAGTTTCGAACCAAAAAGTTGAAGCCGCAGCAACATCAGCCAAAGAAATAGCAGGCCTAAGAAGATGATCTGAACATAAATAAGCCTTCCTTAGATAAGATTCAAGCTTCCTATCTAAAGGATCTTTAAAAGAAGTACTATCTGCCGTAGGAATAGTAGTACGCTTTGCAAGAGATAGCCCCATCAACTTTGGGGATCTTTTTCCAAAACTCCAATCTATCAGTCGGCAAAGGGTACAGTTTCTTAAACCTTGAAGGAGGAGTAAATGAAGTACACAGACTATTCCATTCCCTAGAAATTACATCTGAAATACCATCAGGAACTAGAAAAACCTCTGGAATAACTACATGAGGTTTAAAAAACTAATTTAAACGTTTACTGGTTTTAAAATCAAGAGGACTAGTCTCCTCCATATCTAATGCAATCAACACCTCTTTTAATAAAGAACGAATATACTCCATTTTAAATAAATATGAAGTTTTGTCAGTGTCAATATCTGAGGCAGAATCTTCTGAACCAGAGAGATCCTCATCAGAGATAGATAAATCAGAATGCTGTCGGTCATTTAAAAATTCCTCGAATTTATGAGAAGTTTTAAAAGAACTTTTACGTTTATTAGAAGGTGGTATAACAGACAGGGCCTTCTGAATAGAATTAGAAACAAATTCTCTCACATTAACAGGAATATCCTGAACATTAGATGTTGAAGGAACAACAACAGGTAATGGATTACTACTAATGGAAATATTGTCTGCTTTTGAAAGTTTATCATGACAACTAACACAAACTACAGCCGGAGGAACAGTTACTACAAGTTTACAAAAAAAAAAAAAAAAGCTTTGGTAGAACCGACATCAGGCAGCAGGATTCCAGTAGTAGATTCTGAAACAGGGTCAGCTTGAGACATCTTGCAATATGTAATAGAAAAAACAACATATAAAGCAAAATTATCAATTTCCTTATATAACAGTTTCAGGAATGGGAAAAAACATAATTTATGCTTACCTGATAAATGTATTTCTCTTGTGATGTATCGAGTCCACAGATTCATCCTTACTTGTGGGATATACTCCTCCCCTAAAGGAAGTGGCAAAGAGAGCACCCACAGCAGAGCTGCCTATATAGCTCCCCCCTTAGCTCCACCCCCCAGTCATTCAACCGAAGGCCAGGAAGAAAAAGGAGAAACCATAGGGTGCAGTGGTGACTGAAAGTTTAAAAATAAAAATATATATGCCTGTCTTAAAAAACAGGGCGGGCCGTGGACTCGATACATCACAAGAGAAATAAATTTATCAGGTAAGCATAATTATGTTTTCTCTTGTAAGATGTATCGAGTCCACGGATTCATCCTTACTTGTGGGATACCAATACCAAAGCTTTAGGACATGGATGAAGGGAGGGACAAGACAGGGACCTTAAACGGAAGGCACCACTGCTTGTAGAACCTTTTTCCCAAAAATAGTCTCCGAAGAAGCAAAAGTATCGAATTTGTAAAATTTGGAAAAAGTATGAAGTAAAGACCAAGTCGCCGCCTTACAAATCTGTTCAACAGAAGCCTCATTTTTAAAAGCCCCTGTGGAAGCTACAGCTCTAGTAGAATGAGCAGTAATCCTTTCAGGAGGCTGCCGTCCAGCAGTCTCATAGGCTAAACGAATGATGCTTTTCAGCCAAAAGGAAAGAGAGGTAGCCGTAGCCCTTTGACCTCTCCGCTTACCAAAATAAACAACAAACAAAGAAGATGTTTGACGGAAATCTTTAGTTGCTTGTAAGTAGAATTTTAAAGCATGAACCACATAAAGAATGTGTAACAGACGTTCCTTCTTAGATGAAGGATTAGGACACAAAGAAGGAACCACAATCTCTTAATTGATATTCTTATTAGAAACAACCTTAGGAAGAAACCCAGGTTTGGTACCTAAAACCACCTTATCTGCATGGAAAACAAGGTAAGGGGAATCACATTGTAAAACAGATAGCTCAGATACTCTTCGAGCCGAAGAGATAGCTACTAAAAACAAAACTTTCCAAGATAAAAGCTTAATATCTATGGAATGCATGGGTTCAAACGGAACCCCTTGATGAACATTAAGAACTAAGTTTAGGCTCCATGGAGGAGCAACAGGTTTAAATACAGGCTTGATTCTGACCAAAGCCTGACTAAATGCTTGAACGTCTGGGACTACTGCCAGACGTTTGTGAAATACAATAAACAAAGCAGATATTTGACCTTTAAGAGAACTAGCAGATAATCCCTTCTCCAAACCTTCTTGGAGAAAAGACAGTATTCTAGGAATCCTAACCTTACTCCATGAGTAACCCTTAGATTCACACCAATAAAGATATTTGCGCCAAATCTTATGATAACTCTTCCTGGTGACAGGCTTCTAGCCTGAATCAGGGTATCAATGACCGATTCAGAGAAACCACGATTTGATAAAATCATGCGTTCAATCTCCAAGCAGTCAGACGCAGAGAAATTAGATTTGGATGCGTGAACGGGCCTTGAATTAGAAGGTCCCGCCTCATTGGCAGAGTCCACGGTGGAACCGAGGACATGTCCACTAGGTCTGCATACCAAGTCCTGCGTGGCCACGCAGGAGCTATCAGAATTTCCGAAGCTCTCTCCTGCTTGATTCTGGCAACCAGACGTGGAAGGAGAGGAAACGGTGGAAATACATAAGCCAGATTGAAGGACCAAGGCACTGCTAGAGCATCTATCAGTACCGTCTTGGGATCCCGGGACCTGGACCCGTAACAAGGAAGTTTGGCATTCTGACGAGACGCCATCAGATCCAATTCTGGTGTGCCCCATAGCTGAATCAGCTGAGTTCCCACTCCCCCGGATGAAGAGTCTGATGACTTAGAAAATCCACCTCCCAGTTCTCTACTCCTGGGATGTGGATTGCTGAGAAATGGCAAGAGTGATCCTCTGCCCATTGGATTATTTTGGTTACCTCCATCATCGCTAGAGAACTCCTTGTTCCTCCCTGATGATTGATATAAGCTACAGTCGTGATGTTGTCCGACTGAAACCTGATGAATTTGGCCGCAGCAAGCTGAGGCCACGCCTGAAGCGCATTGAAAATCGCTCTCCGTTCTAAAATGTTACAGACCATAAGCCCTGTGTTTTCAGGGAGTTCCAGACTGCACCCCAGCCTAACAGGCTGGCATCTGTTGTTACAATGAGCCACTCTGGCCTGCAGAAGCACATTCCCTGAGACAGGTGGTCCTGAGACAACCACCAGAGAAGAGAATCTCTGCTCTCCTGGTCCAGATGCAGTTGAGGAGATAAGTCTGCATAATCCCCATTCCACTGTTTGAGCATGCATAGTTGCAGTGGTCTGAGGTGTAGACGAGCAAGAGGAACTATGTCCATTGCCACTACCATGAGTCCGATTACCTCCATACACTGAGCCACTGATGGCCGAGGAAGAATGAAGAGCTTGGCAAGTGGATAAGAGTTTTAACTTTCTGACCTCCGTCAGAAATATTTTCATTTCTACCGAGTCTATCAGAGTCCCTAGGAAGTAAACTCTTGTAAGAGGGAAGAGAGAACTCTTTTTTATGTTCACCTTCCACCCGTGAGATGTCAGAAAAGCCAACACAATGTCTGTGTGAGACTTGGCTAGCTGGAAAGTCGACGCCTGAATTAAGATGTCGTCTAGATAAGGCACCACTGCTATGCCCCATGGTCGTAGAACCGCCAGAAGGGACCCTAGCACTTTTGTGAAAACTCTGGGAGCCGTGGCCAACCCGAAGGGAAGGGCTACAAACTGGTAATGCCTGTCCAGAAAGGCGAATCTGAGGAATTGATGATGATCTCTGTGAATAGGGATGTGTAGATACGCATCCTTTAATTCCACGGTAGTCATATATTGACCCTCCTGGATCAGAGGTAGAATAATCTGAATAGTCTCCATCTTGAATGATGGAACTTTGAGGAACTTGTTTAGAATTTTGAGATCCAAGATTGGTCTGAAATTTCCCTCTTTCTTGGGAACCACAAACAGGTTTGAATAAAATGAATTTACAAAAATTACCAATGGCACTACTTGTGTGTAATAGACCTGTCTATATCTTTAATAATGCCAACGAAATACGGCTAGATGTGGGTGCTTAGTGTATGAATTTAAATACTTAAATATGCAAGAAGAAAGCATACACATTGAAAGCACTCCCAGGTCAAATTGCAAGTTTGTTGCAAATAAACATCACTAAGTTAATAATCCAAGGATAGAGTATGGAAATAGGAAGATTAACTAAATTAAAATATAACTTTTATTGGGTTCAAAAAATTAAAATAGGAAAAAAACAATTAAAATCACTCTTAAGTACCGACTGTAGTGTGTAAATAATTTACATAGCCAATTGTTAGTTAAACTAACCCTTCCAATCTATACCAGAGTGCAAAAAATCACGTACCACTTGGTAAAGTACAACAAAGTCAAATAACGTGATACAGTAGTATTAATTGTTTAGCACAACTGGTGGTTTAGTGAGTGAGAGAATAGAATGGATACTGTGTCCCTGTTTGAGTGAACAGTTTAATTCAACCGTTAATGGTTGTGAGCGATATTAAGATTCATGTTATGGTGTGACACAACTTTAAACTGAATATACTAGCTTAGTAAATAACACACAGTTTATATGTAAATTTATTTTTCCCTATATTGTCATATGAATAACGGTACTATTGGAGACGTTATCACAATATAGGTCAGGAGGTTGTGCTTTACTGTTGATTATCTTGTATATTCAGTATTAAAATATACATTCAAGGTTTGTTATAGTGGTACTTGATACTATTAACAATTGCAGGTAAATTACCCAGATATTCGAAATACCAGGATTAACTTGTTAGTTGTGTTAGAAATATTCTATACTGTGTAAGCACGGTGTAATATTATTAAATAGGATTTTAGAGGTTGCTGATTACTGGTCTGATTTGTGATTTATCAGGCAGATTGACGTATGCCTACTGCTTATACAGAGTGAATACAGTAACAACAGTGCTACCTATCCTAATCGGTCTCGTCAGGGCCGCCACTAGAAATTTTGGGGCCCCTGACTTAACCATTGATCAGGCCCCCCCCCACTCCTTTGACATGTGCAATTTTTGACCAAGTGACTAAAACGTATATGCACTTTATTCTTAAGTGTCTATTTAAACTTGGAAATGTTGTAAAGGTAGTAACATACTCTGAAACACACACACTCACACATAAGGATTCACATATAGACACTCTAGCAGACACGCAAAGAAACTCAGACACAGACACCCAAACAGACACTCAGCACTTGTTTACATTGACCTGACAAGTAATGAGGTAAAATACAGTTATGTAAAAAAAGGAGATTTAGAAAACAAAATATGGAGTTCTAATTATCTTCTTGTAAAGGAAGATGCCAACTAAATGATGACAACAGCATGCAGTGGCTGAAAGGAAGGGCCCTGAACTGTCTAAACAATAATTTAAAGATTAAATGGTAGATTGGTTACTTCCGGAAAGGTCTCATTAGTCTCAAAGTCTGTAGAAAGATGTGAATAATCAGTAGTAAGGTCAAAATGTCCTAAAAAGGAACAGACAATAGACACACACACACACACACACAAACTCAAACTTGCACATACACCCAAGGAAACACCAACAGAGACAGCCTCAGAAAACACACAAAGACACACACACACAGAGAGACAACCACATAAAACACAGAAAGACATACATACTGACACCCTCACTGAGACATCCACAGAAAACACACAAAGACATACGCACACCCTCACATAGAAACACACAGAAAATACACATCCTCACAGAGACATCCACAGAAAATACAGACATACATACACACACACACACCCTCACAGAGACATCCACAGAAAACACAGACATACACACCCACCCTCACAGACATCCACAGAAAATGCACAAAGACATACACACCCACCCTCACAGAGATACCAACAGAAATAAATACATACACACTCATAGAGACACAAACCAAAGCACAAATACATAAACACAGACACCCACAGAAACACTCACAGGAGGAAACATGTATGCACCTTGAATCCCCTAAATCAACAGTGTGTGACATGCATGATAAAAAAAAATGCAGAAATTAAGAGATCACTTTCTAAAGAAACATATTTGTAAATGTGCAAACAAAAATAATTCTGTGAATTCAAAATTGTACATTAATGGTCTGGGTAGATGGCAAGAAAAGTACTTTTAAAAGGTTGACATATGTTTGTTTGATATTTTCCCCATTTTACCCTACCAAGAGCACCACTTCAAATATAGTATACAAATGTTCCCATCTGTCAGCTGTAGTTGTTGATTTTGAAAATGCTGTACTCTATATGGTCTTGGTGGAACCATAATCTGTGGTACTCATACCATTAGATCTGGTCAAATGCAGGATTTAAGCTTGTTGGTATGCATTTCAAAGTTAAGTCAGCTGTAGTGTAAACTGAACAGCTTTAAGTTAACCTGTCTCATTTCCAACACTGAGCAATCTTAGTCTGAGAGTATAACATGTTATGCAGATGTAAAAATCTTAGATACAATGCCTCCTTGTATCTGGAAAGTCCTTGCATAAAGGGGCAGTAAACTGGAATGTAATATATATCATTTGTGTATTGAGGAGGAAACATTTCTGCATGATTTCAAATATAGAATTTCTACAGCATTGTCAAATAATCATAAATACACTGCTGCTAAAAAAAATGTGTTTTTTATGGACCCCTGGCCCCACCATACAACTACTACCACACTGAAGTTACAATCTTAAATTGCACAAAGAAATAAAAAACATTTGCTAAGTAATTCCTACCTCCTCTGCAAATGAAAGTGATCAGCCGTCTGACACACTGTACAAACAAAGTGCCAAATCTGTCTCACACTGTGCATAGTGGTTTAGTGCACACTCAGAAATCCTCTCAAATGCTAATACTTTACTCCTTTTTTTTTTTTTTTTAGTTCTTGCCTCATGGGCCCCCCCCCCCTAGCCCATTGGGCCCCTGATTGGAGTCACCCCTGTCACCCCCTGATGGCGGCCCTGGGTCTCGTGCTTAGTAATAGAAACACAGTATAATAAAGAAATACGCTCAGATTATTATAAATCAAACACTCCCATGATGTAGTATTTTATATAGTATATTTGCCCCACTTGGTTGTTATACAAATGAGAATGTGAGTTGAATAGTTTCACGTAAATTAGACACAATTGTATTACTAAGTTCCACAATATGTGTTCAGAAGTATCACTATCAATTGCAACACTGGTACCATAAACCTGATATTAGCAATATGTAAGTGTGTGCTAGCTTGAGTGCACTAAATGTTAAAGACCTTTGAAAAAGCCACGCTAAGTGGCGAAACATGTTAGGGACGTTAGGGCAATGGTGAGGAGTCCTAGGAGCTCCTGTGTTTTAGATTAGCCTTAAGCTACCGCTTCATTACTGTAGTCATTATTTGGAGTAACAATTTACTCTTACATTATCTATTATGATTTACCTATCACTAGCCAATTATACAAGTCATTCTGTCTATAGATTCAGTGTGAATGTGAGAGAGTGCATGGAGTTGTTTTCACGAGCGTAACTTTATCAATACATATTATGTGTGTTGGCTCAGAGAGCGTGCGAGGATCTGTTTAATTCAGATAGTGCATGGCTGATGTAAAACTAGCATTATTCAGCTGATACTTCTAACGTAATGCTAATGCCCTATTTACCTCAAATAATCTAAAGGTGTTTAAGACAACATCATACACAGGTATATTTGTCAAGATCATAAGGAGAATAGACCCCATTATAGGACCGCTACATACACACAGTAGTGGACTTAAGATTGAATACTACCGGTGATCAAGTGCAAGGGAAACCTTTAACATATGGTTAAAACAAGCATACATTAACCATATCATCAGTATACTAACGATTATTCTTATATGACAATCGTAATTGACTTCTGCTTGTACTTTTTAACATCCGGGTAGCACTTGTGATCTGCACCTATATGAATAACTACGTGAGGCGCGCTGCCGCCATAACTCAAATCCCGGCACTGTGAAATAGCATTATCAGCCACTAGCAACCTAGTACAACACTTAATAAAAGGAGCAGTCACATCTCATATGGCTTAGCTGGAAGATACTCTCTTTAACATTTAGTGCACTCAAGCTAGCACACACTTACATATTGCTAATATCAGGTTTATGGTACCAGTGTTGCAATTGATAGTGATACTTCTGAACACATATTGTGGAACTTAGTAATACAATTGTGTCTAATTTACGTGAAACTATTCAACTCACATTCTCATTTGTATAACAATCAAGTGGGGCAAATATACTATATAAAATACTACATCATGGGAGTGTTTGATTTATAATAATCTGAGCGGATTTCTTTATCATACTGTGTTTCTATTACTAAACACGAGACCGATTAGGATAGGTAGCACTGTTGTTACTGTATTCACTCTGTATAAGCAGTAGGCATACGTCAATCTGCCTGATAAATCACAAATCAGACCAGTAATCAGCAACCTCTAAAATCCTATTTAATAATATTACACCGTGCTTACACAGTATAGAATATTTCTAACACAACTAACAAGTTAATCCTGGTATTTCGAATATCTGGGTAATTTACCTGCAATTGTTAATAGTATCAAGTACCACTATAACAAACCTTGAATGTATATTTTAATACTGAATATACAAGATAATCAACAGTAAAGCACAACCTCCTGACCTATATTGTGATAACGTCTCCAATAGTACCGTTATTCATATGACAATATAGGGAAAAATAAATTTACATATAAACTGTGTGTTATTTACTAAGCTAGTATATTCAGTTTAAAGTTGTGTCACACCATAACATGAATCTTAATATCACTCACAACCATTAACGGTTGAATTAAACTGTTTACTCAAACAGGGACACAGTATCCATTCTATTCTCTCACTCACTAAACCACCAGTTGTGCTAAACAATTAATACTACTGTATCACGTTATTTGACTTTGTTGTACTTTACCAAGTGGTACGTGATTTTTTGCACTCTGGTATAGATTGGAAGGGTTAGTTTAACTAACAATTGGCTATGTAAATTATTTACACACTACAGTCGGTACTTAAGAGTGATTTTAATTGTTTTTTTCCTATTTTAATTTTTTGAACCCAATAAAAGTTATATTTTAATTTAGTTAATCTTCCTATTTCCATACTCTATCCTTGGATTATTAACTTAGTGATGTTTATTTGCAACAAACTTGCAATTTGACCTGGGAGTGCTTTCAATGTGTATGCTTTCTTCTTGCATATTTAGGTTTGAATAAAACCCTAGCCCCTGTTCCTCCTTTGGTACTGGGCGAATCACCCCCATGGTATGTAGGCCTTCTACACAGCGTAAGAACGCCTCTCTCTTTGTCTGGTTTACAGACAATCGAGTAATGTGAAATCACCCCCTTGGAAGGGAGCCCTTGAATTTCAGAAGGTATCCCTGGGACACAATTTCTAAAGCCCAGGGATCCTGAACATCTCTCGCCCAAGCCTGAGCGAAGAGAGAGAGTCTGCCCCCTACTAGAACTGGTCCCGGATCGGGGGCTACCCCTTCATGCTGTCTTAGAGGCAGCAGCAGGCTTCTTGGCCTGTTTACCCTTGTTCCAAGCCTGGTTAGGTCTCCAGACTGACTTGGATTTGGCAAAATTCCCCTCTTGCTTTGTAGCAGAGGAAGCTGAAGCGGGACCACTCTTAAAGTTCCGAAAGGAATGAAAATTATTTTGTTTGGCCCTCATCTTATTTGATCTATCCTGAGGGAGGGCATGACCCTTCCCTCCAGTGATGTCTGAAATAATCTCCTTCAGTTCAGGCCCGAATAGGGTCTTACCTTTGAAAGGAATGTTCAAAAGTTTAGATTTAGATGACACATCAGCAGACCAGGACTTAAGCCATAACGCCCTGCATGCTAAAATGGCAAAACCTGAATTATTTGCCGCTAATTTAGCCAGTTGAAAAGCGGCATCTGTATATAAGAGTATATCGTCAATCTGAAAAGGGAGGTAGGAGATGAATCTCTACGACCGATAACAGAGAACCTATGAAATAGATCCCCGTTAGGATGACCTTTGCATTCAATAGGTAATATTCCCTTCACATCCCTCTGTCATTCACTGCACTCTGAGAGGAACAGGGCTTCAGCATGCTGAGAAGCGCATATCAACGTAGAAATCTAGCACAAACTTACTTCACCACCTCCATAGGAGGCAAAGTTTGTAAAACTGAATTGTGAGTGTGGTGGGGGGTGTATTTATAGGCATTTTTGAGGTTTGGGAAACTTTGCCCCTCCTGGTAGGAATGTATATCCCATACATCACTAGCTCATGGATTCTTGCCAATTACATGAAAGAAAGAGCTGTAATTCTCTGAGGCAGGGCCTGACCCGACTCCAAATAAGCTTGATGAATCAAAAGTTTCAACCAAGAAGCCAAGGAAATAGCAGAAGCCTTCTGACCTTTCCTAGGACCAGAAAATAAAACAAATAGACTGGAAGTCTTCCTGAAATCTTTAGTAGCTTCCACATAATATTTCAAAGCTCTTACCACATCCAAAGAATGTAAGGAAATTCCAAAGAATTCTTAGGATTAGGACACAAGGAAGGGACAACAATTTCTCTACTAATGTTGTTAGAATTCACAACCTTAGGTAAAAATTGAAAAGAAGTCCGCAAAACTGGCTTATCCTGATGAAAAATCAGAAAAGGAGACTCACAAGAAAGAGCAGATAGCTCAGAAACTCTTCTAGCAGAAGAGATAGCCAAAAGGAACAACACTTTCCAAGAAAGTAGTTTAATGTCCAAAGAATGCATAGGCTCAAATGGAGGAGCCTGTAAAGCCTTCAAAACCAAATTAAGACTCCAAGGAGGAGAAATTGATATAATGACAGGCTTAATACAAACTAAAGCCAGTACAAAATAATGAATATCAGGAAGTATAGCAATCTTTCTGTGAAATAAAACAGAAAGAGCAGAGATTTGTCCCTTCAAGGAACTTGCAGACAAACCCTTATCCAAACCATCCTGAAGAAACTGTAAAATTCTAGGAATTCTAAAAGAATGCCAAGAGAATTTATGAGAAGAACACCATGACATGTAAGTCTTCCAAACTCTATAATAAATCTTTCTAGAGACAGATTTACGAGCTTGTAACATAGTATTAATCACTGAGTCAGAGAAACCTCTATGACTTAGTACTAAGCGTTCAATTTCCATAGCTTCAAATTTAATGATTTGAGATCCTGATGGAAAAACGGACATTGAGACAGTAGGTCTGGCCTTAACGGAAGTGACCAAGGCTGGCAACTGGACATCCAAACCAGATCCGCATACCAAAACCTGTGTGGCCATGCTGGAGCCACCAGCAACACAAACGATTGTTCCATGATGATTTTGGAGATCACTCTTGGAAGGAGAACTAGAGGCGGGAAAATGTAAGCAGGATGATAAAACCAAGGAAGTGTCAGCGCATACATTGCTTCCGCCTGATCATCCCTGGACCTGGACAGGTATCTGGGAAGTTTCTTATTTAGATGGAGGCCATGAGATCTATCTCTGGAAGACCCCACATCTGAACAATCTGAGAAAATACATCTGGATGGAGAGACCACTCCCCTGTATGTAAAGTCTGACAGCTGAGATAATCCGCCTCCCAATTGTCTACACCTGGGATATGCACCTCAGAGATTAGACAGGAGCTGGATTCCGCCCAAGCAAGTATCCAAGATACTTCTTTCATTGCTTGGGAACTGTGAATCCCACCCTGATGATTGACATATACCACTGTTGTGATATTGTCTGTCTGAAAAAAAAATGAACGGTTCTCTCTTTAACAGAGGCCAAAACTGAAGAGCTCTGAGAATTGCACGGAGTTCTAAAATATTTATTGGTAATCTCGCCTCTTGAGATTTCCAAACCCCTTGTGCTGTCAGAGATCCCCAAACAGCTCCCCAACCTGAAAGACTCGCATCTGTTGTGATCACAGTCCAGGTTGGCCGAACAAAAGAAGCCCCTTGAACTAAACAATGGTGATCTATCCACCACGTTAGAGAGTGCCGTACATTGGGATTTAAGGATATTAATTGTGATCTATTTGTATAATCCCTGCACCATTGGTTCAGCATACAAAGCTGTAGAGGTCTCATGTGAAAACAAGCAAAGGGGATCGCGTCCGATGCTGCAGTCATGAGACCTAAAACTTCCATGCACATAGTCACTGAAGGGAATTACTGAGACTGAAGGTGCCAGCAGGCTGCAACCAATTTTAAACGTCTCTTGTCTGTTAGAGACAGAGTCATGGACACTGAATCTATCTGGAAACCTAGAAAGGTAACCCTTGTCTGAGGAATCAAGAAACTTTTTGGTAAATTGATCCTCCAACCATGTTTCCAAAGAAACAACACTAGTTGATTTGTGTGAGATTCTGCAGAACGTAAAGACTGAGCTAGTACCAAGATATCATCCAAATAAGGAAACACTGCAATACCATTTTCTCTGATCACAGAGAGTAGGGCACCTAGAACCTTTGAAAAGATTCTTGGAGCTGTTGCTAGGCCAAATGGAAGAGCAACAAATTGGTAATGCTTGTCTAGAAAAGAGAATCTCAGGAACTGATAATGTTCTAGATGAATCGGAATATGAAGGTATGCATCCTGCAAGTCTATTGTGGACATATAATGTCCTCGCTGAACAAAAGGCAGAATAGTCTTATAGTCACCATCTTGAAAGTTGGTACTCTTACATAACGATTCAAAATTTTCAGATCCAGAACTGGTCTGAATAAATTTTCCTTCTTTGGGACAATGAATAGATTTGAATAAAACCCCAAACCGTGTTCCTGAAAAGGAACTGGCATGATTACCCCTGAAGACTCCAGGTCTGAAACACACTTCAGGAAAGCCTGAGCTTTTACTGGATTTGCTGGGATACGCGAGAGAAGAAATCTTCTCACAGGAGGTTTTACTCTGAATCCTATTCCATACCCTTGAGAGACAATGCTCTGAATCCATTGATTTTGGACAGAATTTATCCAAATATCCTTGAAAAACCTTAATCTGCCCCCTACCAGCTGAGCTGGAATGAGGGCCGCACCTTCATGCGGACTTAGGGGCTGACTTTGGTTTCTTAAATGGCTTGGATTTATTCCAATTTGAGGAAGGCTTCCAATTGGAAACAGATTCCTTGGGGGAAGGATTGAGTTTTTGTTCCTTATTTTAACGAAAGGAACGAAAACGGTTAGAAGCCTTAGGCCTTAGCCTTAGGTTTTTATCCTGAGGCAGAAAAACTCCCTTTCCCCCAGTGACAGTTGAAATAATAGAATCCAACTGAGAACCAAATAAATTATTACCTTGGAAAGAAAAAGATAGTAATCTAGATTTAGATGTCATATCAGCATTCCAAGATTTAAGCCAGAAAGCTCTTCTAGCTAATATAGCTAAAAACATGAATCTAACATCAATTTTGATAATATCAAAAATAGCATTTTATGGCATAAAATGATTAGCATATTGCAGTAAGCGAATAATGCTAGATATGTCCGAATCCAATTCTTGTTGCGCTATATTCTCCAACCAGAAAGTTGATGCAGCCGCAACATCAGCCAAAGAAATGGCAGGTCTGAGAAGATGACCTGAATATAAATAGGCTTTCCTTAGATAAGATTCAAGCTTCCTATTTAAAGGATCCTTAAAGGAAGTACTATCTTCCATAGGAATAGTGGTACGTTTAGCAAGAGTAGAAATAGCCCCATCAACTTTGGAGATTTTTTCCCAAAACTCTATAGAATTTGCTGGTAAAGGATACAATTTTTTAAACCTTGAAGAAGGAATAAAAGAAGTACCTGGCTTATTCCATTCCTTAGAAATCATATCAGAAATAGCCTCAGGAATAGGAAAAACCCCTGGAGAAACCACAGGAGGTTTAAAAACAGCATTTAAACGTTTATTAGACTGAACGTCAAGAGGACTGGTTACCTCAATATCCAAAGTAATTAACACTTCTTTTAATAAAGAACGCATATACTCTATTTAAAATAAATAAGTAGATTTGTCAGTGTCAATGTCTGAGGAAGGATCTTCTGTATCAGATAGATCCTCATCAGAGGAGGATAAATTATTATGTTGTTGGTCATTTGAAATTTCATCAACTGAATGAGAAGTTTTAAAAGACCTTTTACGTTTATTAGAAGGTGGAAATGCAGACAAAGTCTTCTGGATAGAATCAGAAACAAATTCTTTAAAATTCATAGGTATATCATGTACATTAGAAGTTGAAGGAACTGCAACTGGCAATGTACTATTACTGATGGACACACTATCTGCATGTAAAAGTTTATCATGACAACTATTACAAATGACATCCGGCAAAATAATTTCCCCAATCTTACAACAAATGCACTTAGCTTTGGTAGAACCGATGTCAGGCAGCAATGTTCCAGCAGAAACTTCTGAGGCAGGATCAGATTGAGACATCTTGCAAAATGTAAAAGAAAAAACAACATATAAAGCAAAATTATCAATTTCCTTATATGACAGTTTCAGGAATGGGAAAACATGCAAATAGCATAGCCCTCTGATAGAAAAAAAGGCAAGAGGCAAACATCAATGGGGTATTAAAAAAATGAAAAAGTTTGGGGGCGGAGCCAACAGCCGAGCTAGTAAGACGTGCCATTTCAGAGCTCCTGGCATTTGACCTAAAAAATCTTTATTTTTGGCATAACAAGACCTTTTATTTATTTCTTATTTTAACCCCATACTTGGATCTTAATTTATACCAGAAGATAGGCCAGCCTGGGACAAGAATTCCAAGCAATTATCACCGCAATTGTACTAAGGCCTGCTAGCGTGTTGAGGCGGCGAGATTGAGTAAACCGCCATATTTGGAAACTCCTATGCATTATATCTCCTACCATAGCCGCAACTTCTACTTTATTAATACTACCTCTTAGGCTTACTTATGGAGAGGCAAATTATTTCTGCACTACACAAATTAATGCTCTCTATGGACCTCCATCAGCAGGCTCTTATTGCAGAACTTAAAGCCGCCATGGACCCACTACAGGCTACGACACAGACAGTACACGTTACAGAGGTAGCCGGTGGCTGTAAACCTGATTCGCCGCACTGGAGTGCAGGCCCGCCTCGAGATACAGAGGAGACAAGCACTACAGTAAAAGAAGGTCCCACTCTAGAGCTGGAGGAGCAGACAGACATGGATGGCCGGAACAATATCTCACAGCCCTCCTCCATCCACACTGAGCCAGCGCAGCATGCCTTAGCTCAACTAGAACTCCTACAGATACAGCAGACCGGATTCAATCGAATACGCTACCTAAGAGCAACAGCCCATACACCCTTTCACACTGCGAGGATGGTTCTCTCCGAATGCCCTCATGCAGTTGCCGAAGCTCCGCTAAATAGTAGGTTGGAGGCAGCAGACGTGAGGAGCACAAAGAGCCCGGTAATTGCCACATCACAGAAAGCAGTGAACAGAAAGCCTGACAAAGAACTATATCTGGATAAGCATAATACGCCTAGAGGGTCCATCACTGCGATTCCCTCCTGGGGAGCATCTCTTTCCGATCCCACAGACTTCATTGCGGCTGGCAGAGACGTTTCCCTTACAGGCTAAACATTTGGTCTCCATGAACTGGCAAGCACTCGCAGCCTATTTACTTTATGTGGCATAGGTTGATGAGAGGTCACAACGCTTCTTCTGTTTATTTGCCCCAGGACTGATGTTAACACTGTATATGCCTTTTGTAGAATTTTCAGTTATTTACCAGGCCCACAGACTACCGTTAATGATGACATGCTAAATATGTTTGATGTGATGTCTATTAGGCACTGGCTGTGTTTTTTTAATTTTCCGGGGGCAAGTTTCCCTCTACCACTAGGTACTCTGTGACTATCTAACTGCTGAATATGCTTACGTTACTCAATGCTTAAAGTGAATCTGTCAATAGCTTTAAAGCCTAGGTTAATCATATATGTTTTCACGCCTTCAATACCATCTCCCTTTACCAATATGTATTTGTATAGAATTACTGTTTACTTGTTAACTATTTGTATATCAGAGGCATTCAGCCCCATTAGATAAAAAAAAATGCCAACTATATAATAGGATTAGTTTTGCTGTGAGATAACAGTTGTTTGTTAGTATTTTCTTTCCACTGACACTCTAAGATTAATAACTTTAGGTGTTGCAACTACGCCTTATCCAAGTATAGAAACTGTGACACAGCGGTATGTGTCTGACCCCTTTCAGCTTATCCCGGACTATCCTAGCATAGCTTTACTGAGTGTTCGCTCCAATCAGTGATGAGATGACAAATACTGGATATATATCCTTGTCTTCAACTCAGTGCCTGTTCATATATCTAGCTCCCAGTTATTATTTTTATGGCATTGAGTATTAGATATGGCTCCACATACGAAAGACTTATTGTAGGTGGAGATGTATGTAACCTCTGTTTACTGCTTTCTAGTTCCATCTTAGTTATCATACAAGTACTCTGAATGCATGTGTCACGGAAGTTAAAGTGGCTATATTTCACTGAAGAAATCTCTATAACAGTTAATCTCTATTTAATTTAACATAAAGGTTACATTTTGTATTGTATATATGAGGCCTGTTGCCTATGGTCACATTATTTTACACCTGGATATACTTGTAATATGAGTGCTTTCTGCCTATGACTCCTTGTGTATGTCTGCTAGCTGTGGCTTATCAGAGTAAGCTTAGAACGGCATGAAACCTAAAGTAAATGGGAGATAACTAGGTGATTTCATTAGCTAGTAGGTCATACTATGATCTAAGATGCCTAATAGATTAATGCAGCCACATGCAAGTTCTAGATTGTCTAAATGTCATCAGTTCCCATTATCAAGCTATAGAAAATGACCTTCAGTTACCGAGCTGTTATTTTTATTGAATATAAGGGTTACATATTTTTTCAGCAATAATTGATAATTCGATCCACATTTTCACTCACCATCAACGTACACATGATATTATCATCATACATTATTCATATATGTATTTCATAGGCTATTTTACTTCTTTATTGTTATGATATCATCTACATGTGTGTCATCTTTATTTAGTGCCAATATGTACTGCTTTCGGCATGCTATGTTACATTGTTATATTTTGATGACATTAGTATCTTGGATGTTGCCTATACCCTTAGCTATTTAAGACAACATTATTTAAAGGCCAAAGCACTGCACTGTTCATAAATGTTAACTCTTCAATCACTGTTGTACTATAGTTATAGTTGGGGAATATTGCTTAGACTATTTGATTTTATGCCACCCAAGGTCTTATAGAGATAGTCTGTATTACTTTTTAATTGTTGTGATATTCCTATATATGACCTCCATCTTGTACATGCCGTGGCTACATGTGAAGGAGACATTGTCAGCCTTATTATAGATAAGGGTGCTCCCTATGTTGATTTCATTGCTAGAGCAAATCATCTATTCCTGTTGGGCCCCCCTCCTCCCTTTCCCGCCGGTACTTGTTGCCTGCGGTTCATATCCCTACTCCCTTTTCCCACATCGCCTATAGCTGGCATTTTCCTAGGAGAGGAGCTCATCCAGAAGCCCCCTATATCTTATATTATATCTCATGTTACATACATACTAATATCCCTCCTTGAGCATAACAGTATCAGGAGTTAATCTTATTCATTATATACACAAAAGCTTAGAGACCTTTATCAGGTCTCTACTTAAGGATACTCATAAAATACAGCTATAATGGTAACAGCCTGGGAAGCATGTTAGCTCCAATATATCTTATGGCTCCGCCCTCCACCCTTTCCCCCATATTTAGAGCAATGCTTACCTGCTGAATATCCCCACCCCCTTACTATATACGCATTCCTTCTCTTCTGGAAGCTCCTAAAGAGCTGTTTACCTGACCATCAGCTATTTCTTTTTTACAATTCTGGTCCATTGGGCCTAAAACTATGTTCCCATCTGGTCAGTCATGCATACTATTTAATTGAAAAATCGAGGTTTCATTAGCCTACCATTAATGCTTTATATAACTGTCAAAATGTTTTGCTCAATTTTGTTTGTATCTTTTTCTTTTTTTAAAAAGAGGCATATTATGTTTTATGTTTGATATGCAAAACCTCAATAAAAAAATATTTAAAAAAAAAAAATGAAAAAGAATGGCGCCAAGTATGACGCACAACGTAACTGAAAACTTTTTTGCCGCCAATAATAACCGGAAATGACACACTCGTGTCACTAATGATGCAACCGTGTGTAAGGCTTCTGCGTCAACTATGACGCCGGAAATGACGAAGTTACGTCATAGACGTATTTTTGGCGCCAAAAAAATTCTTGCACCAAGAATGGCGCAATAAAGTCTAGCATTTGGCGCACCCGCGGGCCTAATACCACCCGCAATTTGCAAGAAAGTAGTCAATTGAAAAAAGACTAAACCCCAGGTAAGAAAATTTTTTCTTAAAAAATGTTTATTTTCTCCAAATATGAAACTGACAGTCTGCAGAAGGAAATACATGAACCTGACTCATGGCAAATATAAGTACAATACATATATTTAGAACTTTATATAAATGCATAAAGTGCCAAACCATAGCTGAGGTGTCTTAAGTAATAAAAAAACATACTTACCAAAAGACACCCATCCACATATAGCAGATAGCCAAACCAGTACTGAAACAGTTATCAGTAGAGGTAATGATAAATTGAGAGTATATCGACGATCTGAAAAGGGAGGTAGGAGATGAATCTCTACGACCAATAATAGAGAACCTATGAAATAGACTCCCATTAGGGAAATCATCATATTCAATAAGTGATACTCCCTTCACGTCCCTCTGACATTCACTGTTCTCTGAGAGGAATCGGGCTTCAACAATGCTGAGAAGCGCATATCAACGTAGAAATCTTAGCACAAACTTACTTCACCACCTCCATAGGAGGCAACGTTTGTAAAACTGAATTGTGGGTGTGGTGAGGGGTGTATTTATAGGCATTTTGAGGTTTGGGAAACTTTGCCCCTCCTGGTAGGAATGTATATCCCATATGTCACTAGCTCATGGACTCTTGCCAATTACATGAAAGAAATAAAAAAAATATATAGTTCTCTTTTAAAATGTGTTTAAACCATCAATAATTATTGGAGATAAAAGGGGGAAAAAATAAATAAATAAGTGAACAAAATAAAGCAAGGAAGCCTTTTTACTGATATTTTCCCAAAACAATTAGCTAAAGCAATGGAAGCATACAGTGTTAAATTAAGGAAAAATTCTAAAAATATTAAATTTTGATTGTTTAGAAGAAGAAGGGGGAATCAGATTAATCTTAATGTACATTTTAAGGCAAATGTATTAAGGCTTAAAACCCAATAAACCAGTTTGGTAAGTTTAAGCAAATTGCACTTTTATTTGGTTTCAGGTAAGTACAGGAAGTTTCTATATAACTTTTTGAAAACATAATTTATGTAAGAACTTACCTGATAAATTCATTTCTTTCATATTAGCAAGAGTCCATGAGCTAGTGACGTACGGGATATACATTCCTACCAGGAGGGGCAAAGTTTCCCAAACCTCAAAATGCCTATAAATACACCCCTCACCACACCCACAATTCAGTTTAACGAATAGCCAAGAAGTGGGGTGATAAGAAAGGAGCGAAAACATCAAAATAAGGAATTGGTATAATTGTGCTTTATACAAAAAAATCATAACCACCACAAAAAAGGGTGGGCCTCATGGACTCTTGCTAATATGAAAGAAATGAATTTATCAGGTAAGTTCTTACATAAATTATGTT